>NC_133140.1:54301812-54603151 GCF_048418815.1 Hemitrygon akajei
ACCCTCTCCAATGGCTTTAGTAAACCTGCCTGCAAGGATATTGGTCCCACTCTGGTTCGGGCGTACCCCATCCTTTTTGTATAGGTCACACCTTTCTCAAAAGTGATCCCAATGATCCAGAAATCCGAAATGCTGCTCTGCCCATATTCTTCAGCCACACATTCATTTGCTAAATCATCCTATTCTTGCACTTACTGGCACATGGCACAGACAGCAATCCAGAGATTACTATCTTGGAGATACCACTTTTCAGCTTTCTACTTAACTCTGTATATTCTCTCTTCAGGACCTCCTCCCTTTTCCTACATATGTTGTTAGGACCAATAGTACCTTGAGTTCCAGCTGTTGACCCTCTGGATTGCTGTGGACCCGATCTGAGGCATCCCTGATCCAGGCTCATGGGAGACTACGTACCATCCAGTATCTGCTTTCTGCTCCTCTAATTATGGAATCCCCTATCACTACTACACTTCTCTCTTGCACCCCACTGCCAACACACCTTCCTTCTGAGCCACATTCAATGCACTGAACATTTTGATAGATAGATAGATAGATAGATAGATACTTTATTCATCCCCATGGGGAAATTCAACTTTTTTTTCCAATGTCCCATACACTTGTTGTAGCAAAAACTCATTACATACAATACTTAACTCAGTAATAATATGATATGCATCTAAATCACTAACTCAAAAAGCATTAATAATAGCTTTAAAAAAAGTTCTTAAGTCCTGGCAGTTGAATTGTAAAGCCTAATGGCATTGGGGAGTATTGACCTCTTCATCCTGTCTGAGGAGCATTGCATCGACAGTAACCTGTCGCTGAAACTGCTTCTCTGTCTCTGGATGGTGCTATGTAGAGGATGTTCAGGGTTTTCCATAATTGACCGTAGCCTACTCAGCGCCCTTCGCTCAGCTACCGATGTTAAACTCTCCAGTACTTTGCCCACGACAGAGCCCGCCTTCCTTATCAGCTTATTAAGACGTGAGGCGTCCTTCTTCTTAATGCTTCCTCCCCAACACGCCACCACAAAGAAGAGGGCGCTCTCAACAACTGACCTATAGAACATCTTCAGCATCTCACTGCAGACATTGAATGACGCCAACCTTCTAAGGAAGTACAGTCGACTCTGTGCCTTCCTGCACAAGGCATCTGTGTTGGCAGTCCAGTCTAGCTTCTCGTCCAACTGTACTCCCAGATACTTGTAGGTCTTAACCTGCTCCACACATTCTCCATTAATGATCACTGGCTCCATATGAGGCCTAGATCTCCTAAAGTCCACCACCATCTCCTTGGTCTTGGTGACATTGAGACGCAGGTAGTTTGTTGTTTCAGTAGGGCTTGTGTGTTTTCCTGATGCATAGGCTCAGAATTCTCCCATAATTCTGAATGTTCCTTTCCACTTTGAGTTATCATGGGTCAGAGATTCCCAATTATCTGTGGGCCTGGTGCATTTTTTAAAAACAAGGCTCCTGGGTCATCCTCAAATTGTTTTCTCTATCTTCCTGGTAATTTCTTCTCTGATTGTATAGAATGCCGGTTTTGGGAAGCAAGGCTTTGGGTATGTGAATTCTAGCTAGTTAATAAAGCAACTGACTGTATACAAGGCTTAATTCTTATGAATATTGTTCTGGGGAGTGCACTGATTGATTGATTTATTTGCTTATGCTTTCAGTGAATTTGGAAGATTTGTAGAGAAATTCTTGTTGTTTTTCCCCCCTCTAAATGTTTTAAGGTGTCTACTGTAGGTATCCAACTCTAGGACAGGACAGATCATTGGCGCATGATAAACTAAGTTTTGTGTTAAGTGTAAGGTTGTGCTAGAACATTGCAGGTGATAGTGAAATGCATCATTAATGTCTAACTTGATATCGCCTCCGGCTCCTCTGTTATCTGTGACACAAGAGATTCTGTAGCTGCTGGAACTTTTGAGCAACAAACATGTCCTCTGAGTCTTGCTGAAGGGTCTGAACCCAATATGTGACTGTTTATTTCCATCCGTAGATGCTGCTTGACTTGCTGAATTCTTCCAGTACTTTGTGTGTGTTACTCCTATGATATTTCATTGTCCACGTCTTATACAATCTTGCTGTGAATCTTCATTGACAAAGGCCAATATTCTACACCTTGGCTAAATATCTAAATGGTATTTGACTTACAGATGTTGAGTACAAGGCCTATCCTTTCAGGCTTCAGTGAATTCTATTTCTGTATAGTTTTTCATTAATTCAGTTGTATTTTTTGTTCTACTATGAATGTCTGCAAGAGAGTGAATCTCAGGCTAGTATATGGTGACATACTGTATATGTGTGTTGATAATAAGTTTACTTCAAACTTTGAACAAGTTAATGGTGGCTCACAATGTGGCTTGCAACCATGCAACAAAAGGAGTTGGCTCCATTTGGCAGTTGAGTTTTCTTGCCCTTAATTCAGGATATGAGTCACAGTAGGCTCATAGTTCAAAGGAAATTTATTATCAGTGTACCTATGTATCACCAGATACTACACACAAACATTGACAAGCAACCAATCCACAAAAGACGACAAACGGCAAATACCGAAAAATAAATTCAGAACAGCTTCTTCCCCTCTGCCATCTATTTTCTAAATGGACATTGAAACCATGAACACTATGTAACTACTTTTTTATTTCTGTTATTTTGAAATATTTATTTTAACTTAACTATTTAAAAGACATTAACAGCAAATATATTTAATATACTTAAATGTAACTCAGTTTTTCTCTATATTTCCCACGTATTTCATTACCTCCTTCTTGACTGAAGTTTCCTACTAGTTTAGAAGATTAGATTTAGTTCCTCAGTATTGAGTGATCTTTACTGTGTAACAGCTCTCAGAAAAATGCAGTACTACCATTGAATTTTTGACCTCTAAAGACATCCTCCTTGCATACCGCTGTCCAAGTATTTTACCCCCATTTTATGCCTGCATCATTGTGGCATGCATGCTATTATTTCAAAGTTCAATGTAAACTTATCTAAGTCCCATATACAACCCTGGAATTCGTTTCTTTGCGGACAAACTCAGTCAATCCAAATATCATAATCGAATCAATGAAAGACCGCACCCAACAGAGCGGACAAACAACGAATGTACTTAAGACAACAAGCTGTGCACATACATAAGAAAATAATAATAATAATAAATAAATGAGCAATAAATATCGAGAACATTATATTATTAAGCTATGCAATTCGTCTATTAGCACAGTCGGGCGTTACAGACAAAACGCAGTGGCCAGCTGACTCCGATACTACTGGCAGCGAAAGCTGTCTGTGAGGACGCAGGCGCTGCAGACTGAGGGCAGTAGCCGCTAGGGGCGGTGTTTGTCCGTCCGACGTGGGCTCGGGGGCTGCTGACAGCGGGCAGTAGCCGCTAGGGGCGGTGTTTGTCCGTCCGACGTGGGCTCGGGGGCTGCTGACAGCGGGCAGTAGCCGCTAGGGGCGGTGTTGGCGGAGGTCTGTCCGACGTGGGTTCGGGGGCTGCTGACAGCGGGCAGTAGCCGCTAGGGGCGGTGCTGGCGGAGAGCGCGCTCTGGCTGGTGCCTGCTTGGAGCCCTGAGCTTTTCAGGTTTTCTTGGGGATTCGAGTTCATTCGCGATGGAGGATCAGGAGCTGGAGGCGATCCGGCGCCAGAGGTTGGCTGAGTTGCGTGCTCAGCGCGGGGTAAGGCCGTAAACACAAGCGTGATCCATTTCACCTGGAACTGGGCCTGGTGGAGACCAGGCTGCTTAATTTGCCTGGTCTGCACAGTCGGGGCCCAACATGGGGGAGAGGGAAACGGGACGCACATGTGCACTTCATGCAGCTGTTGCATATTTATATATAATGTCAATAAAATCCTATAGGATGTAAAGGCCAATCTTCAATGCCTGGAATCTGCCTATTTCCGACCCCCGCACCCTGCAGACAAATCCCCCCACCCCCATTTTCACCGGACAGCTGAAGATCAGGAATGAATGAGCTGCTGCTTCACGTAGCAGAGAAATTAGTTGCAATTTTTTGCACCTCTTTGGAAATACAGAAGATTAAACGCGTCTAGGGTGCCGAAACTGCATGTGGTCTGGGAGCCAGTGAACGTACTTAGGAATTTATAGGGTGGAATTCACAACAAAACCTCCCCCGCCTCCTGGTAAAACAACTCCAAAAGAATTCACCGCTCAAAATAGCAACATTAGGTTTAATTACTGGCTTATGTTGTGAAGTTTGTTGTTATACAGCAGCAGTACAACTGTAAGTTACAGTAAGTATATATAAAGCAAATAAGTAGTGCAAAGGAGACAAGAAACAGAGCTACTGTTCTTGGGTTCACCATCCATTCAGAAATCTGATGGCAGAGGGGAAGAAGCTGTTTCTGAAACATTGAGTGTGCATCTTCAGGTACCTGTACCTTCTCATTGATGGCATCTCCTGGATAATGGGGGTTCTTAATGATGGATACCCCCTTTTTGAGGCGTCATCTTTTGAAGGTGACCAGTGTGTTGGGGAGGCTAGTGCCCATGACGGAGCTGGCTGAGCTCAGAACTTTCTGCAGCTTTTTCTAATCTTGTGCAGAGGCCTCGCCATACCAGATGGTGATGCAAACAGAATGTTCCCCTTAGTACATTGTGAGAGTAAAAGTTCCTAAAAAAAAATTAAAACAGAAAATGGTGGAAACGCCTAGTATCAATTAGGGTAAAATGACTTTTCATTATAAAAAGATTTGGAGGTGATTTGCAGAGAAAGGGCAGGAGTGAAGAGAACAATATGTGAAAGAGTCTAAACCAGTGGTTCCCAGATATTGCTGCTCCCGGGGGGGGGGGGGGGCAGTGCAGGGTGCTCAATAGCAAGGGGGGGCAGCTGAGGGATTACAGGCTTTATTTAAGAAATAAATTACTTATAAGCATTTGATACTCTGCCTCATAATTGATTACAATGGTCACATAATTGCCTCATCTCTTGCTAACCCACTGTTTTCTTAGACTTTGCTTGAAGTGCATTATAGTTGTTGAAAGGAAATGTGATACTTGTGTATTTGACATATGAGCAATTCGGACTGAAAAATAGTCTTTTTCTGTGCTCCACATTATTGCTGTTCACTACTGTAGTACAGTGTTAGCTAGTACAATTCCCATACTCTAATTACCCTGTGACGCAATTCCTGAGAATTTAGGATATGACACGCAATGGGATAAAGTTCAGGATCTGCCCTTTTGAGTGGTGTTGACTGCAGTTCTCTAGCCCACGGTCCAACTGAGATGATGTTGTCCTACTTCATGTACCTTCAGGCAGAGTCAGGTTTTGCCTGAGCTATGATGATGTCATAATTAACCCTTTATTGATTGCAGCATTTGAGGTTGGACTTAAAAGGTGATTGACTGTGGTTGCTAATTGGCAATGGCAGAAGCAGACCAAATGAAAAAGAAGAGTAGACAGTGTAGTGTAGATTATCTGAAAAGTTGGCTTATACCAGCACCAAGCAACCAACAGCAGCCTGTTGTAAGGAAAAAGTTTATTTTCCAAATGAAACATTGAAACCATCAAGGTTCCTTGAACATTTGAAGAGAATACTTTCTGATAAAGCAAACACAAAATTGTCTTATTTTTCAGTTACTTAGTGAAAACTTTCAGAAATGGAGAACATTTCAAAACATGTTTGCCAGCACTTCACAACAAAACAGTGATGGTGTGCATGCTTCGTGCAACATTTCATCACTCATTGCTTATCTAGAAAGCCCCATACAAATAGAGAACTGATTCTGCCAGCTGTAAGAGAGGTTCTGAATACAGTTTTACATAAGTCATCGGTCTAAATAATTAAAGCAATTGCACACAGTGACAACTCTGTTCAAAGACGAATAGATGAAATGTCTGAGAATGTGGAAGACATATTGTGCAACATACTTGGGACAACAGAATCTGCTTTGCAGTTGGATGAGTCAACAAGTATCAGGCAATAAATCTTTGCTTTGTTATGGTTGCGTCATAAAGGATAAAAGCACGATTCAGGAGCTGTTATTTGCAAGGAGAGTAGAAACAGACATGAAATGGGAGTCAATATTTGAAATTTTTCAAAGAGAAAGATATTTTGCTCACCAGCATTCTTGCTTGTGCAACAGATGGGGCACCATCAATGACAGCATGCCACTGGTTATTACTGTCCTGAAAAAAGCTGTATCTAACATACTTACCATTCATTGTAATTCACAGACAACATCTTGTCGCAAAATCTGTTCTACAATTCATTAAATACTGCTATCACAGCAGTAAATAAAATTGAGTCCCGCGTTTTCACTTCTCGACTATTTAGAGAGCTTTGCATTGAGAATGATGAACAGTTTGAATGCTTGCTGTTGCACACAGAACTCAGGTGGCTCTCAAAAGGAAACTGCCCGAGACACTTTTATGCATTTTTTGAAACCGTGTGAACATTGTTTGAAGACATGAATGTTTAATTCATTGATTAACTCAAGAATATTTATTTATCAGAATTATTTGGAAAGTTTAATGAAATCAATCTTCAATTGCAAGAAGATTATGAAAATCTTAGTAAATTCTGTCCAAGTTAACTCTGTTTAAGTACAACATTGTTCAATACTACCTTTTCCAATTTTTGAGCCTCTGAGAAAGAATACTGGATGATTATCTGCAAGTATACTATGCCCAACAGGTTGGGCTGTATAAAGACATATCAGAGAGATTTCAGGATCATCTATCGATCCAAGTTTCAGACTGGGTAATAACTCCATTCCTGAAGACTTGTAACAAGGAATTAACAGGAATGATGGAGGAAGAACTGATTTCACTACAAAATGACTGAGCTGAAGCTGAGGTTCAAAATACAGCAAGGCATTTGGTTGTAGAAAGAAATCTCTGAAAGTACCCTGCACTGTGGAAAAAGGTGTGAGGCTCTCTATTGCTTTTCCAATATCGTATTTACTGGAGCATGGTTTCAGTGCAGTCGCCCAACTTCTTTGAAAACAATGAAACAGACTGCAAGTTACTGCACGTGGGGATCTGAGGCTCCTTCTGCGTGATATACAGCCTGATGTTGAGAAGCTGATATCACTGCACCAAGCCCATCCATCTCATTGAAAGGTGAAAAACTAATGAAGTTGTGAATAGTTGGACTACTAATATACACTAAAACTGTTGATGAAAATTGCTTTTACTGTAATTAAATAATTGTATTTGTAGTTTTAAATAGACTTGAATAATTTTTGCAGTTTGTCACTACTTTGAATTTGCAGTTCCTGTTTTATTTCACTGTGCATCGTAAATCTAAGTCCTTTATAGTTTTTACATATTGGTTGGAAATGGAGAAGGGGACAGTGGGAATGTGGTCTAAAAGCCAAGGGGGCAGTAACCCAAAAAAAGTTTGGGAACCACTGGTCTGAACCAAGAGAAGCCGAACAACACAAAGGCTGGCGAAGATAGTGAAATCTTGTTAATTGCAGCTGATCTTTCTAGAGGTGTAAATAGGAAATGAATGAGAACTGGAGAGAGAGTAAAATGCCAGAGCTTTGAGATACAAAATAGCAGTTTTTGGAAATCTGAAATAAAAGTACTCATATTTGCAGAGAGGAAAACTGAGTCAGCATTCCAGAATAGATAGATAGATAGATAGTTCCGTTAGTGAGACTGCAGGAGAGGAAGCAGAAATTTTGCTCTGTTTTCACCCAATTTGGTCATCCAACTAATGATATCAATCACTTTGTTGGCATCCAACTCTGTAGAAGATTAGAGTGTTTTCTCTCATCTTAGGGATACACATGAACATGGCACCTTCATAGTAATAGGAAGAGGAAGCAGTTTTCAAGAAGCAGTCTCCTAGCTGAGGGTGGAGGGGATCTATTGAAATTCAACATGGGAGAAACATGGACGTACCAAAGTTCTGACTGTACAAAACTGGTCCCTACTCATGAGAAGGAAAATGATAGCAAAGACATGTCTGGATTAGACACTCAAATCTTTTAGAAACATCTGAGTATTTTCAAAACTATAGCCATCTGAAACTCTTGGCTGAATTTCTCATAGCCGTTTTCTGATGTGTTGGCTTCGTGGATGTATTTAGCCCAAGTTCCCTCTCCTTTGCTGAACTCCGTGTTGAGTCCATACTCCGTTGCTTTATGGCACATTGCAGATTTACTTCTGGATTTCCTGGCTATATACATGTGCAGAGAAATCAAAGTTGCTGCTGTTATGAAGGGCATGTCTGTGAGGTATGAGTTAGTGTTCTACTGGCCAGTAAATGCAGAGCTTAAGTAACACAAATGTCTTTCAAGTTAACGTACAGTTTTATATTAGACCAGAAGTTTTCCATGACTGCTTGATGTATAAGATCATCTGATCCTAAGACCCCAAGACAGAAGCAGGATTAGGGCATTTGGACATTGAGTCCACTGCCATTCCATCATTGCTTATTTATTATTCTTCTCATCCCCATTTTCCTACCTTATCCCCAAAACCTTTGACGCTCTTATTAGGCAAGAACTTGTTAACCTCCACTTTAAATATTCCCAGTAACTTAGCCTCCAGAACCATCTGTGGCAATGAATTTCACAGATCCACTACCCTCTGGCTAAAGAAATTGCTGCTCATCTCTTCTAAAGGGACATCCCTCTATTTTGAGGCTGTGCCCTCTGGTCTTAGGCTCCTCAACATAGGGAACATCCTCTCCATATCCACTCTGTCGAGGCCTTTCAAAATTTGATAGGTTTCAATGAGGTCCTCCCTCATTCATCTAAGCTCCTGTGAGTAGAGGCCCAGAGCCATCAAACGCTCCTTGTATGTTAACCCTTTCATTCCCAGACTCATTCTTGGAAAAACAACCTCTGGCCCTCACCAATGCCAGCACACCTTTTCTTAGACAAGGGGCCCAAAACTGCTCACAATACTCCAAGTGCCATCCGACCATTGCCTTATAAAGCCTCAGCATTACATCCTTGCCCTTATATTTTACTCCTCTCAAAATCAATGTAAATTGTATTTGGCTTCCTTACCACTGACTCAGCCTGTAAGTCAACCTGTGGGGAATCCTGCATGAAGACTCTCTTTGCATCTCTGATTTTTAAAATTTTCTCCCCATTTAGAAAAGTGTTGCCTTTATTCCTCCTTCTAAAGTGCATGACCATACATACACTTTCCTACACTATATCCCATCCTAATCTGTCTGCAGATTTCCTACTTTCTCAAAACTAGCTACGTTTGTATTGTTTGCCAACTTGGCCACAAAGCCTTTGATTCTGTAATTGAAATCATTGACATATAATGTGAAAAGAGGCAATCCCAAAGCCAGCCCCTGCAGAACACCACTAATCACGGGAAGCCAACCAGAAAACACCCCCTTTATTCTCACTCTTTGCTTCCTGCCAGTCAGCCATTCTTCCATCTGTGCTATTATCATTCCTGTAATATTATCTTGTTTAGCAGCCTCGGGAGTGGTCTATCCTGCTTTTTATTTCCTCGAATAATTCTAACAGATTTGTCAGGCAAGATTTCCCCTTAGGGAAACCATGCTGATTTTGACATATTGTATCATGTCCCTCCAAGTACCCCGAAACCTCATCTTAATAATGGAATCCCTACACCTTCCCAACCACTGAGGTCAGGCTAACTGGTCTAGAATTTCCTTTCTTTTTGCCTCCCTTGCTTCTTAAAGAGTGGAATGAATTTGCACATTTCCAATCTTCTGGAACCATTCTAGAATAGTGATTCTTGAAAGATTATTACAAATGCCTCCACAATCTTTTCAGCCACCTCTTTCAGAACATCGGAAAGCAGTCCATCTGGTCCAGGTGTTTTATCTACCTTCAGACCTTTTCAGAATTTGGATTCAGGATTCAGAATTAGCTATCCACTGTCTTTTACTACATATAGTACTGTGCAAAAGTTAGGCATCCTAGATTTTTTGATATAAATTTAGATGTTTATGTTTTGTCTTCTGCATTAGTGTGTCAGCAGAAAAGAGCAAATTTTGGTTTTCCAGACATTGTTATCAAAAAAAAGTGGAGATTTGTTTATATTTCATTAAGGAAAGCAATGTATTGATTAATGCAATAATTTTCAAATAAAAACTTTGTAGGTATATAGCCCAGTGCATGATTAAACAAAGATAATAAACAGGTGCTAATGATCAATGACATAATGAGTTGAACGAACTAAACTGATTAACTGAAACAGAAACAGGTGTAGAAGGAATCAAACAGGGTGAAGGACAACCAAACTAAAAGGTGAGGGTGAAGCAAATGTGACAGTTTAATCTTCAAAATCATCAATTCTTACACCGTGGCAAGAGTGAGCATAGCAACAAGACACTAGATGGTCATCGTGCATCAGCAAGGTTTCTTCTAAGCTGAAATTTTTTAGCAGACGGGAGTTTCAAGATGTGCTGTCCAAGCTCTTCTGAAGAAGCATAAAGAAACGGACAAGGTTGAGGACCAGAAACGCAGTGGTTGTCCATGGAAACTTGAGTGCAGCAGATGAGAGCTACTTAAACTAATGTCCCTTCTAAATCAGAAGTTATCCAGCACTGCTATCAATTCTGAACTCACAGAAACCACTGGAACTCAAGTACGCCCCTCTAGAGTCCAGAGAAATCTTGTCAGAAGTGGTCTTCATGGAAGAGTTGTTTCTAAAAAGCCATTCCTCCAATGTGAATAAAAAGCCAAGAGACTCACCTAATGCACAAAACACATATAAGGACTGGGGTGCTGAAGAATGGTAACAAGTGCTCTGGACTGACGAGTCAAAATTTGACATTTCTGGCTCAGGATATAATTTGTCTGAAGAGCTGGAGAGTGTGTACCAAGAGTGAAGCATGCCAGAGGTTCCCTGCAGGTTTGGAGCTGCATTTCTCAAGTGGAGTTGGTAATTTTATCAGAAGTAATGGGATCCTCAATGCTGATAAGTACGAGTAGATTCTAATCAATCACACTATACCATCAGGGAGGAGTCTGATCGGTCCCAACTTCATTCTGCAGCAGGACAATGACTTCAAATACATGGTCAAGGTCATAAAGCACTGTCTTTAGGAAAAAAAGAACAATGAGTTTTACAATAGATGAAACATCATTGTGGCTCTCTGGGATTACATGAAGAGGCAGAAGCAAGCGAGACAGCCAAAGTCTGCAGAAGAACTATAGCAAGTTCTCCAAGATGTTTGGAACAACATCCCAGCCTATTTTCTTATAAACCTGCACAACCATGTACCTAAGAAATTGGAGGCAATGTTAAAGGCAAAGGGTAGACAAACCAAATATGATTTAGTTTTTTTTACTGTATACTGCACTTTATAGTAATTTTTTTGATATTTAGAAACTTTTCATTTTTAAAAGCTGCTTCATTTTACAGAATTTTTTTTACATGTGCCTAAGACTTTTGCACAAATACTGTAATACATGTAAAAAGTGGTGCTCCGATTATTTTATTTTCCGGAGATTGCAGCTCTTTTATCACCTATATCAGTTGTTGACTGTGGTCATTATATATGATGTGTCAATTCTTTAAAATATTTTGTGAATTATATAAAATATCACTGTACAACAGTACAGGATTCTTCAGTAAATGTCACATTTACATGATATGTGATTTGCTTTTACTTAAAAATTAGGATTTTTTAAGGAGGACCTTCTAACCTTTTTAGTGTACCTATTTTTGCACAGGATGCACCAGATGATCAGCAAAGCCAGCAAGAGGCTAAACAACGGTAAGAATGCTAGTTGCTTTAAATACAACTTTTTTAACTACATTACTTACAATTAGCTCTATGTTTTACCTTGCCATTTTCCAACTGGCAGTGTACAAGTGCCTGTTGGTGGCAAAAGGAAGGTTTGTAAGATTCACATTTGTAAGAACAACCTGCTCTTCACTTTTATCTCTTTTTCTCCCTGAAAAAAAGTACGTAGCCCGATCAGATTTGTTTGTATGAATGTGCTTTATTCTAGAGCACTTGTACCATTGTTTTAAAGCCATAAGAGATAGGAGCAGAATTAAGCCATTTGGTCCATCGAGTCTGCTCTGCTATTTCATTATGGTTGATCCATCACAGCTCAACCCCATTTGCCTGCCTTCTCCCCGTAACCTTTTACACCACGACTGAGTAAGAACCTATCAACTTCTGTCTTAAATCCATCCAATGACTTGGCTTCCACAGCCGCCTTTTGCAACGAATTCCACAGATTCACCACCCTCTGGCGTATGAAATTCCTCCCTATTCTTGTAAGTTTCAGTGAATATAGGCCCAGAACCATCAACCGCTCCTCATACGATAACTCTTTCATTCTCAGAATCATTCTGGTGAACCTCCTCTGAACCCTCTCCAGTATCAATTCATTCTTTCTTAGATAAATGGCCCAAACTGTTCACAATACTCCCAAGTGAGGCCTCATCAGTACATTATAAAGCCTCAGTATTACATCCTTGCTTTTATATGCTTGTCCTCCTGAAATGAATGTCAACATTGCATTTGCCTTCCTCACCACTGACTCAACCTGCAGGTTAATTTTTAGGGAATCCTACACAAGGACTCTCAAGTCCCTTTGCACCTCAGATTTTTGAAATTTTTGCCTCTTTAGAAAATAGTCAATGCTTTTGTTCCCTTTACCGAAGTGCATGGCCATACACTTCCCAACGTTGTATTCCACCTGGCATTTCTTTGCCCATTCTCCTAATATGTTTAAGTCCTTCTCCAGCCTCCCTACTTCTTCACCACCACCTGACCCTCCACCTATCTTCATAACATCCACAAACTTGGCCACAAAGCTATCAATTTCGTCATCCAAAACTCCGATATAAAAAGAAGCGATCCCAACACCAACCCCTGCTGAACACCTTTAGTCACTGGTAATCAACCTAAAAAGGCTCCTTTTATTCCCACTCTTTGCTTCCTGTGAATCAGCTAGTCTTCTAGTTTCTTTCCTATAATACCATTGGCGTGTAAGCAACCTCACAAATGGCACCTTGTCAACGGCCTTCTGAAAATCCAAGTACACAACATTCACTGATTCTCCTTTGTCTATCCGGCTTATTATTTCTTCAAAGAGTTCCAATGGATTTGTCAGGTAAGGTTTCCTTTTAAGGAAACAATGCTGACTTTGGCTGTTTTTGTCACGTGCCTCCAAGTACCCTGAGACCTCATCCTTAATAATTAACTCCAACATCTTCCCAACCACTGAGGTCAGACTAACTGGCCTATAGTTTCCTTTCTTCTGCCTCTCTCCCTTCTTGAAGAATGGAGTGACATTTGCTAATTTCCAGTTTTCCAGAACCATTCCAGAATCTAGTAATTCTTGAAAGGTCATTGCTAATTCCGTCACAGTCTCTTCAGCCATCTCTTTCAGAACTCTGGAGTGTACACCATGTGGTCCAGATGACTAATCTCCCTTCAGACCTTTCAGTTTCCTAAAACCTTCTCTCGCTATGGTAACTCACACACTTAATGCTCCCAAGGCACCTGGAACTTCGACCACACTGCTAGTGTCCTCCACAGTGAGGACATGTAAAATACTTAATCAGTTCGTCCACTAATTCATTGTTCCCCCATTACTACCTCTCCAGCATCATTTTCCAAAGGTCCAATATCCATTTTAGCCTCTCTTTTACACTTTATGCATTGGAAGAAACTTTTGGTAACTCTTTAGTATTATTAGCTAGCTTACTTTTGTATTCCATCTTACCTTAATTATTTTTTTAGTTGCCTTCTGTTGGTTTTTAAAAACTTCCCAATCCTCTAACTTCCCACTAAATTTTGTTCTCTTAAGCTTTTATGTTGGCTTTGACTTCTCTTGTTAGCCATGGTTGCTCTAGCCTCACTAGCACATGACATGGGCAGCAGTCCTAAGATCACAACCCTGGAGGTCCTGCCCTTTAACTTAGCATTTAACTTCCTGAACTCCCTCTGCATTACCTCGTCACTTGGCTTGCCCATGTCATTGGTACCTATATGGACCACAACTTCTGGCTGATCACGCTCCCACTTAAGAATGCTGAGGACTCTATCTGAGATAGCCTGGGCCCTGGCACCTGGGAGGCAACATACCTTGTGGGAATCTCGTTCTCGCCCACATAACCTCCTGTCCATTTCCCTAAATCCCCTCTCACCACAGCATGCCTCTTCTTCCCCCTTCCTGCCTGAGACACAGAAGCAGACTCAGTGCCAGAGATGCAAACACTGTGACTCTCCCCCCACCCCGACAATATCCAATAACCTGTTGTTGAGGGGGATGGCCACTGGCTCCTTAACCCCTTTCCCCATCTTGGCTGTCACCCAGTTTCTTGTGTCCTGCACTTTGGGTGTAACTACCTCTCTATATGTCTTATCTATCACCCCTTCAGCCTCCCGGATGATCCGGAGTTCATCCAGTTCCAGCTCCATCTCCTTAACTCAGATTGTTAGAAGCTGCAGCTGGACTCATTTCTCGCAGTTGTAATAGTCAGCGATACTGGAGGTCGCCCTGCCTACCCACATCCCGCACTCACTTCTCCCCCCGACACTCTAGCTTCCGGTACTCAGCTAGTGTCTTCCAGAGTGAAAATGGATGCAAATTACATTCAGTTTGTCTGCCATTTCCTTGTCCCCCATTACTGCCTTCAGCATCTTTTTCCTGCAGTCCCATATTTACTTTGGCCTCTCTTCACTGTTTACATATCTGAAAAATCTTCTTATTTTATTAACTAGCTTACCTTCATATTTCAACTTTTCTCTCCTCTTGATATTTTAGTTGCCTTCTGTTTTTATATTCCCCAATGCTCTAACTTCCCTTTATATTTTGCTGTATTATATACTCTATTTTGCATTTGTTTTTTTTTTTACTTCCTTCATCAGCCACAGCTGTCATTCAGTCTTTAGAATACTTCTTCTTTGGAATGTATTTACCTGTGCTTTCTAAATTGCTGCCAAAAACTCCAGTCATTGCTGTTTTGCCATCATCTCTGCTGGTGTCCTCTTCCAGTCTACATTGGCCAGCTCCTCTTTCATACCTCTGTAATTACCTATACTCCACTGTAATACTGACTTCTGATCTTCTCCCTCTCAACTTGCCAAGTGAAGTCTATCATATTATGATCACTGACTTCTAAGGATCCTTTTACCTTAAGCTTCCTAATCAAACCCAGTTCCTTACACGACACCCAATCCAGAATACTCTTTCCCCTAGTGGGCTCAACCACAAGCTGCTCTAAAAAGACATCTAGTAGGCATTCTACAAATTCTCTCTTGGGATCCAGCACAAACCTGATTTTCCCAATCTCCCTGCATACTGAAATCCCCCATGAATTGTAACGTTGCCCTTATGACATGCATGTTCTTCGTTTTATTGTATTTTTCTTTATCAAAATTTATAGTAGAAGATACCATTTTTTAAAAAATTCTGAATTTTAGTCCTCATTTTGATTCTGGTGCCGAAATGTAGTTGCACTTTTCAATGTAATCCAGTGTTTTTATTTTCTTGATTTTGTTCAGAAGCAATGCAATACTGTTCTTATTCATGCCTCCTTAATATGAACAAATTATGATTGCAGGGAGACAGAAATGAGGAACAGTATTCTTGCTCAGGTTTTAGATCAGTCTGCTCGTGCCAGATGTAAGTAACAGAAATCTCTACCGTATAATTTAAATGGAAAAAATGTTGAACCGTCAAGTAGATCGTGTCAATCATCAGTTTAAAGATTATATGGTTAACATGTAGTGATCAGTGTTATATTGTCCAAAGTCAGCTAGAAGCGGGTCAACAAATATAGAGCAGATTAGACATGGTCTTGACCCTTTTGTCGACTTCTGAGATTGTCAAGAAATGTGAATTTTAATTAATTGATTAAATATGTCCTTGAGATTTAGAGACTTTTCCAGAAACTATTCAAAAGGAAATTTTAAAATTAGCTAAATATTTTAAAACTAACATTATCCAAGACCTCCTTTAATACATGCATAACAATAAAGGAAATAGGAGAAAAAAGCAAGCAATAATGTGAGTAAGAATGGGCTCCTGTAGAGTCCAGATTGGCAAATTAGGACTACCAAATCTGTTACTAAGACCAAATATGTGCAAATTTCTTTTCAAATGAATGCACTTCCAAATGTTTTAATATTGCATCCTTCATTCAACATTTGACACAGCACATAGCAGACTTCATCCTCAGTGACTTCAATCTCCACTGCGTGCCTTTTCTGATTTCACTGTCCTCCTATCATGCTTGAAGTTTTCTTTATTCATTTTTTTCAATATGGGAGTGTTGCTGACGAGACCAGCATTTATTCCCCTCACTAATTGCCTTTGAGGAGGTCGTAATGCGCTACCTTCTTGAGCTTCTGCAGCTCTGCTATTGAGGGTACTCATGCTAAAGACTAGCATCTGTTATAGTAAGGATCTTCGGAAGAAATGGAGATGGACCATTCTCTCAGAACATCTATTCGAACACAGCTGTGAATGCTCAGCCTTGTCTTTTTGCGTATATGTCTGGCCTTGCTGTTGGTGAGGATGGGATGTGCTTGGAGCCAGCCCCTCTGTTAGCCCTTTAAATATCCACCACTATTCATAACCTCACACACAGACAGGACTGCAGAGCTTTGATGTGACCTATTAGTTGGGCGATTGCATGGCCACGTCCTTTGGGCTTTATTTTCATTGTGTAACATGCATGTGTTGTAGCTTCATTGGGCTGACAATTCATTTTTGGATGTGCCTGATGCGACCTCCTTCATAGGTTTACTATATATTCATGCCAATCCTCTTGACCATGTCACTTATAGTGCCTTTCTATTATTTTTGCTTTTCATTATCAGTAATACTTCCCTTCCTGCTTTCAACCCCACATTTTTCTGCATCTTAGTTCTGGAAACTGTTCCCTAGCTACTTCATCTTACTTCAGTATACCGGCTGTTAATTTTTGTCAGTGCATTCATCACAGTAATTAAGAATTTGACTGATGCCCATGTATTCAGCACACTCTTACTGTCTGCCTTGGCTGCATAGAGTGTGATTGGCTATACTATTCCTCAGCTGGAGCTGCCCACTACTGCAGGATCCTAGAATGCAAAGGTACCATCAAACAACTATTCTGACATTGCAGTTTCTCTTACTGACCTCCTTTCAAATCAGCCTTTAATTAACAACTTTAACCTTTCTATTCTCCTAAGCTGCTGACCCATGATAAAACCCTCCACCTCACAAAATGTTACATATGTTGCCCTTTATTTGAACTCTTCTAGCATCTTGCACCTTTTAATTTTTCCAATCAGATTTATGTACTTGCTACAGTATTAATTAGATGATGTCCTCTGAAGTGGTGCATTATTCTGTTATACTCAAATCTTTTTGTTGCCTTTGGCAGGGTTGATCACACCATTCTCTGTCATTGTTTATTTCCACTATTTGATTGTAGTCTGTTATTTTCCTCTACAGTGGTACCTCGGGAGTTCCCTATATAAGCCCTCTTTATCTACAGACTTCCCTTTGGCCACATTATCCAGACAAAGGGACAGTTTCTCGTGTGCTGCAAGCACCCATTTTTGCCTCTCAACCAATTCCTAAGAAACATTTTATGGCTCTGCGTTGTTATGCTGCAAATACAGATGAGTTAGGGAATAGGGATGCCTGTATCACTGCACCTGTCTTCGGCAGCTGGCTAAGTCAGAGTTGTGATTTACCAGCTGTTTAAAGCATTTTCGTGTTTCCATCTGGAGGGGTGGTGTGGGACGGGTGTCAGTAATGCATTATTTAGATACTATGTCAAATATTTAAATATGGATTATGTGTCATGTATTTCTTGCCAATGTTGTAATCTAACCCCACGAACCAAGACGGCAGTAGGGTGGTTACCTTTACCTCACTGACAATGCCAGGAAACAAATAGGTATGATGCTAAAAAGCTGAAGTACTGTTTAATCTACTACTACCAACCATATGATGCCTGTACTGTTGTAATTAAAAAGACCAGATCTGCAGTGTTATAAAAGGAGCATATTACTGTCAATGTTTTACATCTACAGTTGTAAGTACAAGTGTATTTCTGGTATTAGCTATATAAATAAGTTTTGTAAGACTTGCTCATTTAAATTTAAGAACGAACTTAAAAGTTAACATGTTTATTAACAGGCAAGTTCAGACTGTTTGCTAAATAGTGTTTTGGACATTGTCAACTCTAGTTTTCTGCTTCTCATGGAACAAATGAACTATAAAAGTAAAACATAGGCATTGAAGTAAAACAGTGAATTGAAAAATTAAATATAGTGGTACAGTAATCTTTTAATCTCAGAAAATGCTCAGGTTTGTGAACTGATTCAAGTTAACTGTATCAAAGTATTTTGTTTTTAAGTCCTATGTGATTTTATTTTTGTTTCATTCTCAGTGAGTAATTTGGCTCTTGTAAAACCTGAGAAAGCCAAGTCGGTGGAGAATTACTTGATACAGATGGCAAAATTCGGGCAGCTTGGTGGAAAAGTAAGACAATCAATCTGAATATAACTTAAGTTCGTTTAATTAGATAAATAGCTTTAAGAAACATGTTCATTTATTTGGATAATACAAAAAATATCACTTTCAGACAGAATAGTTTTTAAACTTGCAAGTTTGGGAATACAGCATGTGCTTTTACAGCTCCCCTACCCAGGAAAGGGGAAGGGATGAGACAGGGACCTCTGTTCTGTGCTCCCAATTCTGATACAAAGTCTTGACCGCACTTGTCAACATTTCCTTTCCCTGCATAGATGCTGCTTGACCAGCTGAGTTCCTCCAGCAGACTTCTTGTTTCATATTCCACCATCTGCATTTTCATAAATGTGCCACCTGTCTACTTTGTGGCCTCATGCCTATGCTTTCATGGTACACACTATGGTTTACAGTTTCACAAATGTAAGGCAAAATCTTGTATTTATCAATCAATGGGAAAGAATTTTAACTTGGAGGCATTTAAGGAACTGGTTTTTGATGTTCTGATTCTAAATAACTAGTGGTGAGGTAGTTTGTATTTTTGTATCATCCAATGGCTGGTGCTTAAGGGGAAATGTTTTTCTGATACAGATCTAAGTTTGTCTTGTCAGTTTTGGAAAGCATGAGATGCTATAAGGGTTCTAGAAAGGGAGTGGAGAAAAATTCAACTTAATTGAAATAATTTTGTGTTTTGAATTTTAATTAGGTAGCAGATGAGACCGGTTATGTTGGTGTTTTGAAATGCATTTCTACTAATTTTTAAAAAGTGATACACTGTTCTGCAGAAGTGAATGAATCCAGCTGCATTCAAATATATCAAACTTCACCTGTCTTTTTAATTGTTTTTAGATTTCAGAATCAGGTTTAATTGAAATCCTTGAGAAAGCTAACCAACAGATGGGAAAGCAAACAATGGTCAAGGTAATTGCAGTTATTTGTAGTTGCTTTTATTTAGTTTGACATTCCTTTGATTTATTTTACCCAACAGGTTTAAAACTTTTCTTGCTATTTCTTTGGCAATCCCAATGACAATTCCATTAAAAGCCACATCTGATTTTATCATAATGGCATTGCAGAGATGTGCATCAAAAATGAGTATAATACATCCTTTAAAATATATTTGGTGAATTTGTAGGAAATGTTCAGCTTTTATTATAAAGAAATAGATGTCAAATACAGTCAAAAGTAGGGTGATCATGAACAGGAATCAAAAGTGCATTAGGCATAGGGTCAAAATAATACAGCAAGGACGCACACCCTTCTTTCCAAATCATCTGTACTGCCCGTTCGAGTTGTAACAATTGGGCCCATATTCCTTTAAAACTTTATCACCTGTGTACCTGTCCAAATGTCTTTTAAATTAAGTTATTTGTACTTGCCCTAATCACTTTTTTTGGCAGCTTATTTTAGATACACTCTGAAGTTGACACCCTTCAGGTCTTCTTTAAATCTTTTCTTGTTGATTCCCTTTGTCTAGAAAAAGACTCTGCTATCACCTTTTTTATGCTCTTACACTGCTGTAAGGTCACCCCTCTGTCTCCTGCATCAAGGAATAAAATTCTAGCCTGCCCAATTGCTCACTATGGCCGAGGCCTTTGAGTCCTGGCAACATTTATAAATTTTCTTTGCATTCTTTTCAGCGTAATGATGTGCTTCCTATTGTAGAATAGCCAAAACTGTACATAAGCACAGCCTCATCAACATATTGTACAACTGCAACACAACTTTTATACTCATTGTCTTGACTGATGAAAGCTAGTGTGCTAAATGCCTTTTTAACTACCTATGATACTGCTTTTAGGGAATAATGTGCTTCTACTTTTAGGTTCCTCTGATCTACAATTCACTCCAGGGCTCTACCATTCACTAAGAAAGTAATACTCTGGTTTGACTTCCCAGAATTTAACAATTCACAGTTATTTGAGTTGAACACCATTTGCCGCTCCTCAGCCCACTTACATAGCTGATCAAGATCCCCCTGTAACTTCTAGTAAATAGCCTTTAATGTCTACACCATCACCTATTTTAGTGTCATCTGCATACTCACTAGCCATGCCTTCGACATTTCTGTTCAAATTATTTATATAAATGACACATAATATTGGGCCCAGCACCAATCCCTGTGGAATACTACCAGACATCAGACCTCCTGTCTGATGAAGAACCTCCTACATTACCATTAAGCCAATTATGTATCCATTTAACTAGTTTTTCCTGATTCTCGTTTGATTTATCCAGGCCTTTCAGTATCTAGTAGGTTTCAATGAGATTCACCTCTAATCTTTTTTAACTCCATTGCATACAGGTCCAGAGAGATCAAACACTCCTCATAATTCAATGCTTTCAATCCTGCGATCATTCTTCTAAACCTCCTCCAAACTCTTTACACCCAGTATATCTTTTCTTGGATATCAGGCCCAAAAATTCATATTCCAAATAAAGTCTGACCAATGCATTATAAAACCTCAGCTTTACATCCTAACATAAAATGTTCTAGTCCTCATGAAATTACTGTTAATATCTTTACTACCAACTTAACCTGTAAGTCCTGAACTAGGACTCAAAATCCTTTTGCCCCTGATTTCTGAATTCTCTCCCAGTTGGGAAATGGCCAACACTTTATTTTTCTGACCAAAATGCATAACCCCATAGTCCCTTATGCTGTATTCCATCTGCACTTTGCCCAATCTCCCAACCTGTCTGTGTCCTTCTGCAGAACCCTGCCTTCACTATACTCCCTCCACCTATCTTGTATTGTCTGCAAACTTGTACAATCAATCCTTTCAGCCAGATCATTATGTATAAAGTGAAAAGTTGTGATCCCAGCACTGATCCTTGTGAAACTCTACTTGTCACTGGAAGAGGATTCCTTCATCTCCACTCTGTCTTCTGCCAGGCAGTCTTCTATCCATGCTAGTACCTTGCCTCTTACTACCCAGCTCTTGTATGAGACCTTGTCAACAGACTTGCTGAAGTCCATACAGAACATTCACTACCCTTCCCTCATCAATCCTCTGTTACCTCTTCAAAAAACACAAGATTTGTGAGACATGATTATATTCAGATTTTCAAAATTCCTTTGGTAGTATGTTCATTATCCAGTGTTGATATAAATTTAATTGTAGGTATTAAATGTTGAGAGAAAAATGCTTCAAAGAGCCCAGATTGTACTCAAGTTATGTTTGTATCAGGTTCAAGTATTGAATGGTCAGAGAAATCAAAAATAAAAAAAACTATGCTATATATAATCCCAATTTTTTTGTAGTGCTGTTCTTGGTACATTTGAAGCCAACAGAACATTCAAGGCAATACTGCGGTGTTTAACCACTCCTAAATGGTATCTGTAAAGAAAACAGTTGAGATTTTCTAATGTTAACAGAATTGTCTCCTCAGGTCATCTTAAATTTTGAATTTTGGAGCTGTAACTTTGTTCTCTGAGCAGTAAAATAGAAAGAAAAGTTTGAACCAAGAATTATATAATTGTAGAATACTTGGAAATATTTTTGGTGTAACTTTCATATCTTGTAAATTTCAGTTCAACAGAAGAAAAGTAATGGATTCTGATGAAGAGGATGATTACTGAATTCTGAGCATGAGCCTAATTTATATATAACAAGGAAAATTGAAGCTAGAACAGCGATTGAATGGATTTATTATTTTTCCCCTTGTTTGCAGGAAGAATTCTTTACAGTTCTGTATCGCACAACTATGTGGTGGTTCTAAACGCAGTTTATAGTGTATGAATGGAACCGCAATAGTTATTTGTAGAGATGTGCTCTAAGATGGAATTTTTTTTAAAATGCTTTGAGAACTCTGAATCAATTTGATTTAAAATGCATTGTGGAATATCAGAATAATTGAGTTCTACAATGTGGATATTATTTTAAAAAAGTGGTTTACAACTTATTTTGCACTCCTGCAATATGGTTTTGTCTAACATTAGTTTTCTGTGCTAATCTCAGGTTGCTGAGAAAGTGTTCCCTCCAGTGCAGTGGGAAAGCCAGCACAAAGCATTTTTTCCCCTCAAATCATCTGGTCACAGTGTGCTTCTTGCTGTGAATACAAGCTGAACCATTTTTATTGGAGTTTGTAATATACCTATTATCAGTAATTTCAATTTAAATAAATATTATTACTTTGCTTTCAGGAAAGAAACATCCCTAAAATTAATCCAAACCTCATTACCAGTAATATGTGCCAGTTATATTGTGTTCTCTCTGAAATATTGTTCCCTTGCATCCTTAAGTTACCCTTTAATACTTCATTACCTTTGATTTTGCAACTGCTGGCATTTACCATTTATGAGAGAACCTAGAAATAAATCATTACAACATTCTTCACTGCCTCCTTTTCAATTATCTCTATAAATAAACAGATTAAGTAACATAAGAAATACAGAGTAGGTCATCTGAGACGGTTACTTCATGGCTGAACTTCCACACGAGTACCATTTTCAAGCACCAAGGGGAAATGCCCAGAAAGCTATTGATCTTTTTTGACAATACAGTAACAGATCCTCAGCTTCCTGGGGCAAAAATTTCTCCTCTGCAGCCAGGAGAAGTGATTAGCCTCAAGTGTTTTAAATTTTGACAAGGTCTTTTAAAGAAAACTGTACCAGTACCTTTAAATTACTTGCATAGTAAATCCAGCATTCCCAGAGACTGCAGATGCTGGAAGCTGAAGCAAAAACAGATTGCTGAAAGAGCTCAGTGTGTTGAACATCTGGGAGTGGTGTATAGACAGATAACATTGTTGACAATCTGGGCTAAGATATTAATCCTAATGCAGAGTCCCAACCAGAAACCTTTTTCTTTCCCTTACCCTCGCCCCTCCCCCCATTTCTGATCAACCTGCTGAGTTCCTATAGCAGTGTATTTTCTGCTCCCCCTCCCCCATCATTCCTGGAACCAATTTAATGATTAAGTCAGTCTACAAAGCACCCCCTTTATTGCAAGTACATCCTCTCTCAGGTAAAGTTTCACAGGCCCTTTACCATGCAATATCTCTTCCTTAGCCTTAAAAGCTCACCCTCTTATGATAAAGTCCACCTTACCATGCATATCCCAGACTGCTACTGCAGCCACAGGTGGCTTTCCCTGATTTGGGTAGAAGCACACCTACATTATTTGGCCAGTGACACTACAGTCTCTCACCATTTAACATCTTTAATGTTATACAGTCTTTATACAGAAAGCAAGATTGGGCAGAAAAAAAAGTCGACAGGTGTCGAGTATGTTTCTACTTGACATCTCCTAAGATTTGGATTCTGTTAATATCAACAAAGGATGAGACAGTAGAAAAATAATATGGGATAAAAATAAATTTAATAGACTGGCAAAGTGGAAAAAAGAAATGATCTCCTGATCCGAATAGGGTGCAAACAGTAGTACTTTTTTTTTTAAAGAGTTTCTAATTGCAACTCTTCAATCCTTCTATGGGATCAGTCAGAACAAAGTTTGTATATTTTGTATCCTGTTATATGAAAGAATACCAAACTGTTATCAACCTACCATCGATGATGTGAAAATAGAAATTTCTCACTTGCAAAAATATAGGTTAATAAAGCCTGATCTCATTTAACTAATTTTGTTGAATTATTTACAATAAGGAATGTTCAATGTACTATAATTGATAAGGTGAAGGTACCCTTTAAGAGTACTTTTATAGATGAATAAACTCTCCTCAGGTTTTCAGCCAGGTACAGGTATCAATTTTAACCAATGTTTTGGTGACACAAACTGCTGTCTTCATCACAGATTATGCCTAGTCTGGTGGCATATATACCCCGTTGTCCATCCCTTCTGATTGGCTAGTCCTCATCCAATCAGGTTTCCGCTGGTCCACCTTGTTTACAATGGCATTGCAGTTCTTACTTGGAGCAAGACCTTCATCTTTATTGAAATTCTTTTTCTCTAGTTTTATTTCAGTGGCTTCCTTCACCAGGCGGTCCCAAAAGCCATTGGCGCAGCACAGTAGTTTTGTGTTATCAAAGTCAATCCCATGGCTATTAAGAATACAATGTTCTGCTGCCGCCGATTGCGCCGGGTAACACAAATGGCTACACTTCCTGTGCTCCTTGATGCAGATTACCACCGTGCGCCCCATCTAGCCGATATACACTGCTCTGCATTCTCAGGGGATCCTGTAAACGTCAGGTGTCCTGAGCCCCAGGTCACTTTTGACCCACTTAAAACTGTGATTTGAGCTTCCTTATGGGTTTGTGGATGGTATTATTCTGGTATTTCTTCAGGAGCCTGGTGATCCTTCCAGAAACCATGGAAGTATAGGGAAGATGGGCAGTAGCAACAGGTTCCTCGAAAGGAAACTTCTCATAAGGAAGCTCAAATCATAGCTTATGCAGGTCACCCAGATAAATCAGCAGTAGCAGAACATTGCATTCACAATGACCATAGGATTGACTTCAAGGGCACAGAACAACTGTACTGTGCCAATTATTTTTGGCTCACCCGATGAGGGAGCAATTTTAACAGACGTAGGTTTCGCTCCAAGTAAGAACTGGAATTTGATTGTAAACAAAGTGGGACAGCAGAAACCTGATTGGTTGGTCCTCAACCATTTGGGAGGGACAGACAACAAGGGCTCATACCACCAGACCAGATATGCTTTGGCATCATCCCTGATGAAGATGGCAGAGTTTATCATTGAAACATAAGCTAAAATCAATACCTGGACCTGACTGGTAGGCCAAGATGAGTTTATTTATCATATATGTCAGGAAAACACTTGATACTTTTTTACTTTTGCAGATGTTAACAAAATTAAAGTCCAAACTATTAAAGTAGTCGTAACATGCATTTAAAATTGGCTAAGCAAAACACTAAGTGAATGATTTTTTTTTCCCATTCTGGAGGGTATTGTCAATGGATGTACTGTTCAAATACTAATGCTTTGGGCAACAGGTACTCACTGTGATACTAATGGCTTGAACTTGGATATGAACGGCACAATTACAAAGTTTGCAGATGCAATGATACTAAAATTAGAGAATAGTAACAGACTTAGGGACAGCACAAGTTTGATGAACAGGAAAAGCAAATGGTGAAAGCAGTTTAATACAGAGAAATGTTGCATTTTGAAAGGAAGATTGACAACCTTTCATTTTATAACTTCCCAAAATGCTTTGCAGATTTCTAATAATCCCATAAACAAAAATACTTTCTCAATTGTTCCATTTCATTTTGAGCATCGCCATGTTCAGGGTTTTTCCCCATAACTTATTTGTAGATACCAACGAGATCTTTGGGTATCCCAGCTAATTAATCAATAATGATTGCTCAGAGGTAATCATTACCTTTGTTGCTAATTGGAAGATATTAAAATAATTTCAGATTGTTGTCTACATTTTATAATTTCTGAATGATATTAGGATTTTCTTAAACATCCAGCACAAAAGAATTTATAAAGGCTCTATCTTCCCCTTTAAAAACAATGCATTTCCTTTCATTGTTTTTAAGTTATAAGTTAAATATATTTGTTTTTAAAACCTAAAGTGAACAATCTTATTACAATTTTAAAAGTGAAAACTTGTACATTGAGACATTTACAAATGTACCTTGATACGCGCCAGTAACATGTGAAAGATTGTATAAAGCTAGCTTGAATTTATCTATAGATATATATCGATAAAACTGTTTTGATAAAGTGAGTCATTAGCTTTTACCATTTAAAGAGTCAAAACAAATGGGTCTATAGAGAAGTGACCTGAATTTATGATTCAGGGACACCTATCAATAGATTAATCTTGACTTAGACTATCTATCCTTAAAACCTCACTGAAGGGGGGGGGTGAAGTAAAAAATTAAATTTTATTTTGAATATGTATTTTTTCAGTCACATTGCTTCCACATATTTATAAATTAAATATAAGGCACATATAGTTATAGAAAGTTCCCTTCAAAAACAGACACAAGAGAAACAACCTTTACAGGAAGATTGGCAAGAGTTTAAAAATACACTTTTGATATGTTCAAGTCTTAAAGTTAAAAACACTATCAATAATTGGGAGTGAATCGTTTTTATATACATATGCACAATACAGATAGCATGGAATACTACATAGCAGCTTATTGATGAAGCTCTATTTCCCTATTCAAGTGCAAAATAAAAATATTGCTGCTGCAATACCTTTACCCTTTTGGTCTGAAGTGCTTTTCCCTTTGTGACCTCATAGTGGAAGTGTTTTTCCTTGAATTGTGTTCATCTTTATCCAAGGCTTCAGTTTTGAGGTGTTTAGAAGGTTAAATGAGGTGCATTCCTTCTGAATACTGCTGAAATCCACATTAGTTGTCTTATGTTTCTTTTCTGAAGCACCTCATTTTTTAATTTCAGGAAAACTTGAATTGTTGTGGTTGTCTATCTTTGCATCTTGAGTCATTTCAAAATCTTCTGAGTGATTACAAAATTCTCCAAGTTTTCCCACAAATTCATTGTTGCCATTAACATCATCCACTTTATCAGATAAACTTGTGTGTCTCTTGCTTGGGTAATCAGTTTTGCCAATAGTTGTAGTTAGCCTTTCTCTATCAGTTTCATGTTCAGCTTCGGAAATACAAAGTGATGATCCACTGTGATCTTCCGTTTCAATTTGTCTTAATGTTGTTTTGTCAAAAGTCTTGATCGCCAACTGTTAGAAGAAAAACATAAATTAGAGTCTACACGAATTAGTTAGAACATTAATGATTTATTAAAATATATTTATGTTCTTAAGTCATTTTGCTTCATTTTAAAATAACACCAAATCCAAGTTGGCAATGAAGGCAAATGCGAAAGTATCGTTAAAAGATTGGTGTTGAGGTCACAGTAGCTCCACTGTTTCACTAAACAATTTGGGTGCGGCTCACACAGAAATTATTAGATCAGAACATTGCTAAGCATCATCCATTGTATAATGCTCAAGAAGGTGGATTCATAAGGTTTTGATACATGATGGTGGACCAAAATCTGCAGGTTTGGACAACGGTAATTGTGAAAGGCAAAACTGGTCTGGCTAATCACAACCAAAATAGTCGAAGAGACTTAAATTAGAGGTGGGATGGGATTGAAGCGGGGGCACATTCAAATCTAAGAGTCTATGGAGCAATTTGTAAGAGTGCAAAAGGAAGAGACAGTTATCAATGAATGATGTCAACTCTTGGGGGGGGGTGTGAAACATTAAAAAAGAAAAATTGGGATTGTTTTACCTAAAAGTATGAAGCATTTGAAGCACAATTAATAAATGAATGGTGCAAAGAGACACAATTAGTTTTAATAACAATTACATATATGATTGTATGGTTTCCGAAGTCTGAACCAAAATATACTGGGATAGTTTGTTTTAAAATTACACAGAAAAAGATAGCAGTTCTGAAAACAGTCTAATAACTGAGAGCAACGATAATCCCTCAAACAAGACAGAAACAGCATGGATATAGGCAAGACTTAAGTATAAAAGCACAAGAGATTCTACAGATGCTGGAAATCCAAAGGAACAAACAAGATGCTAGTGGAACTCATCACGTCAGGTAGCATCTATGGGAGAGGAATGTTTTGGGCTAAGACCCTTCAGAATCAAGGCATAAATACCTGTTGGTCAACTAAGGGCTTATTTAAGAGAAAAACTAGGTCAAACAATGTTACTACCGAAACCCAATGAAATAGAGACTTTAATTCAAAAAGGAAAGATTAAAAAATTTATCTCTTGTATGTATAATTTGATTCAAAAACAGGCAATTAAACAAGGAGTCCATAAGTCAAGACAAAAATGGGAAAGTGATTTGAATATCAAAATTGAAGAAAAAAACTGGTCAAGACTATGTCTTGAGAGTATGACAAATACAATAAACGTTCGATTAAGATTAGTGCAATACAATTTTTTACATCAACTATATATTACACCACAAAAAAATAAACAAATTAAACCCAAATCTATCTGATCAGTGTTTCCGATGTAACCAAGAAATTGGTACTTTTTTACATTCTACTTGGTCTTGCTCTAAAATTCAACCTTTTTGGACAAATTTAAGAGTTTTACTGGAACAAATTATTGGAATACAACTTCCACACAACCCAATATTACTTTTACTAGGTAATATTGAAGGGATAAAACCGATATCCAGATTGAATAAATATCAGAAAGAATTTATAAAAATTGCATTGGCAGTAGCCAAAAAAGCTATTGCAGTGACTTGGAAATCGGATACATATCTAAGTATAGATTGTTGGAAGAACGAAATTTATGGCTGTATTCCACTTGAAAAAATCACTTACAATTTAAGAGATAAATATGAAACATTTTTGAAAATTTGGCGCCCTTATTTACAAAAGACAGGATTAAATATATAGGTGCTCCGAAGATGAAATAATTGGTTACTTGGGGAAAGAAATAAATATATACACTAAAGTTATTACGAACTCCGTGGAGCATGTGGGGACCCTCCAATATCCAGGCATTCCCTTTTTTTTTCTTTTCTTTCTTTTTTTTAATAGGGATGTTAGGGGGGAGGGGTTAAGGGGAGGGGGGTTGGGTAACACATTTTATTTTTCATACACATTTATTCTGTAACTATTTGAAAACAATAAAAAAAGTTTAAAAAAAAATACCTGTTGGAAATAGATAACTGCCCCCAACAGCAGGTGTATTGATTAAGGTGGACAGTATATTGATTAAGACAATGAAGGAGAGATCTGTAATTAAAGTGCTATATGAAAGGAAGTTATGGCTATTGAAATTCATAGACTGGAGAAATGAATCTGGAAAGCTGAATTAAAGTAACAATTTCCTATTACATTCAAAATCAAACATGTAAAGCTACTTTCAGTCATGTCTTAATAGTCTCAGAGGAATCACTAAATAGGAAGTGTGATCGTAATGGTTGTATTTAAATACATTACTCATAAATTCAAACTTATGATAAGAGTTGACACTGATTAAACAGATAAAGGTAATTACAGTTCTGTGAAATACTAGTTTAAAATATATCATTAAATCAGACATACCTAGCATTTATAAATTATGAGAATTATAACTTAATGAAAGGGAAATAAATATAATAATCACTTTACAATATAGCTGCTGTAGATAGAAGATTCAAAATGGGTTCAATAAGATGCCAAACAAGATTACTATTTGAGTTGAAGGTTTAATATTAGCTTAGTTAGAGTATTAACTCGGGAGAAAAAGCAAATCAGCTAAATGGATTTATTTCAGGTGTGAGGACTATTACTGGGGTCTCACCATCGGGATCAGTACTGAGGTTTCAAGATATAAAATATATTAATGATTTGGATGAGGAGTTAAGTGGAACAGATCCAGAATTTTGTTTTTATATACGAAGTGTAGGTGGACATAAAGCCATTGAAAGAGTGTAAAGGGCCTGCAAAAATGTGGACATGTTAATTGTGTAAGCAAAAGAGCTGGCAGACAGAATGACGTGGGGAAGGAAGAACAGCATAGCATATCAATTTTTTAAACTGTTTAGAAGACAAGCACATTGTTTGGTTTTACTACAATTCAAGGTTAATGAAGACTAATTTGATGTTCTTGATTTTGCTTTTACTGTTAAAAGAATGACAAGAGAGGCAACACGAGTGAATCTGCAGATGCTGGAAATAATTAAAAACAAAATGCTGGCAGAACTCAGCAGGCCAGACAGCATCTATGGAAGGAGGTAGTACGTTGTTTCCGGCTGAAACCCTTCATCAGGGATTGTTTCTTCCCTTTCAACAGCTGCTGCCTGACCTACTAAGTACTTAAGCATTTTCTATCTTTATCTTTGATGTCCAGCATCATAAGATTTCTGCTTTCCAATAAATATGCTTTGCTTAGAGGCAGTTCACAAGATTCCTGGGACATAATAGTTAAACTAATGAGAAATTGTATAAGAATAAATGATGCACCATGGACATGATATATTACAGTGGCATGAAGAAGTTCAGGCACCCCGGTCAAAATTTCTGTTACTGTGAATAGCTAAGTGAGTAAAAGATGACCTGATTTCCAAAAGGACACATTTCTTTAATATTTTAAGCAAGATTACTCTTTTATTTCCATCTTGTACAGTTTCAAAATAACAAAAAAGGAAAAGGGCCCAAAGCAAAAGTTTGGGCATCCTGCGTGGTCAGTACTTATTAACACCTCCTTTGGCAAGTATCAACAGCTTGTAAACTATTTCTGTAGCCAGCTAAGGATCTTTCAATTCTTGATTGGGGGAATTTCCGCCCACTCTTCCTTGCAAAAGGCTTCTAGTTCTGTGAGATTCTTGGGCTGTCTCGCATGCACTGCTCTTTTGAGGTCTATCCACAGATTTTTGATGATGTTTAGGTCGGGGGACTTTGAGGGCCATGGCAAAACCTTAAGCTTGCGCTTCTTGAGGTAGTCCATTGTGGATTTTGAGGTGTGTTTAGAATCATTATCCTGTTGTAGAAGCCATCCTCTTTTCATCTTCAGCTTTTTTACAGACGGTGTGATGTTTGCTTCCAGAATTTGCTGGTATTTAATTGAATTCATTCTTCCCTCTACCAGTGAAATGTTCCCCGTGCCACTGGTTGCAACACAAGCCCGAAGCATGATCGATCCACCCCTGTGCTTAACAGTTGGAGAGGAGTTCTTTTCATGAAATTCTGCACCCTTTTTTCTCCAAACATACCTTTGCTCATTGCGGCCAAAATTCAGCATCAGAAGTTTGCAAAGGAACATCTAAACAAGCCTGATGTATTTTGGAAACAAGTCCTGTGGACTGATGAAGTTAAAATAGAACTTTTTGGCCGAAATGAGCAAAGGTAAGTTTCGATGAAAAAGGGTGCAGAATTTCATGAAAAATACACCTCTCCAACCGTTAAGCACGGGGGTGGATCGATCATGTTTTGGGCTTGTGTTGCAGCCACTGGCATGGGGAACGTATCACTGGTAGAAGGAAGAATGAATTTTATTAAATACCAGCAAATTCTGGAAGCAAACATCACACCGTCTGTAAAAAAGCTGAAGATGAAAAGAGTAAAAACACAAAATGCTGGCAGACCTCAGCAGGCCAGACAGCATCTATGGGAGGAGGTAGTGACGACGTTTTGGGCCGAAACCCTTCATCAGGAGGGTGATGAAGGGTGCTGTCTGGCCTGCTGAGTTCTGCCAGCATTTTGTGTTTTTATTTATTTCCAGCATCTGCAGATTCACTCGTGTTGCCCTTGAAGATGAAAAGAGGATGGCTTCTACAACAGGACAATGATCCTAAACAGACCTCAAAATCCACAATGGACTACCTCACGAGGCACAAGCTTAAGGTTTTGTCATGGTCCTCAAAGTCCCCCGACTTAAACGTCATTGAGAATCTGGGATAGACCTCAAAGGAGCAATGCATGCAAGACGGCCCAAGAATCTCACAGAACTAGAGGCCTTTTGTAAGGAAAAATTGGCGAAAATCCCCCAAACAAGAATTGAAAGACTCTTAGCTGGTTACAAAAAGCATTTACAAGCTGTGATACTTGCCAGAGAGGGTGTTACTAAGTACTGACCATGCAGGGTGCCCAAACTTTTGCTTCAGGCCTTTTTCCTTTTTTGTTATTTTGAAACTGTAAATGACGGAAATAAAAAAGTAATCTTGCTTAAAATATTGAAGAAATGTGTCATCTTTAACTTTATGCCTTTTGGAAATCAGGTCATCTTTTACTCGCTTAGCTATTCACAGTAACAGAAATTTTGACTGGGTACCCAGCTTTTGCATGTCACTGTATTTGGTTTCTTGTTTACAAGGTTTCTTACCTGATGGATTAATTGTTCATCAAATTTAGGGATACTTCTATCTCTTGTAATAGTCTTCCTTAAATTCCTGGATCTAAAAGAAGATTACTTTTGTAGTTTAAAAAGTCATGTGCGGAACAAAACAGAAACACTTAATCGGAAAAAGTTCTCATTCCGACAAAACAATATGTGGACACACATTATGTAAATTAGGGAAAACAACACATTATCACAGTTGGATTTTTTACTGCAGAGTATTTTCCCCAAGTTCTTCATCTGGGATCACTCCAGGAAGCTCAACTTTACACCTTATAGTGTGAAATATACAGTATATTTAAATCCACAGTGTGGAGAGGTTAGAAAATCCAACCTTCTCCAGTGCATTTCAAGCTCCTTGTAAAACGAGTGCAGTGGGACCACTACACACTAATGGAGTGATTGATTGAAAGCACTGAAGTGAGTGAATGTTTGCCACAATGCTACTTAATTAAACCACAATGACCAAAGTTTGCCCATTATAATTTAAATCCAAGTATCTAATCAAATGGAGATTCCTATCAGACATAATTTACAAACAAGTCCCACCAGGCAGATTGCACTTAAACTTTAATTTCTGCCTTTATTAAAATGACAAATGAGTGAGGCATTTTTCAAGAGGAGGCAATGTTCAGTCACCATCAAGAGGGCAGTAAACCTCTTCACTATTGTTTCAGGGAAATAATAAACTGCAAGAATGCAGAGATTTAGGCATTAAGCAGAAAGAATGTAGCTTCAAGATCAACGAAGATTTGGATAAACAGCCTACATCAGACATGTTGTCTTGCTTTCATTAATTTCAGTCAGTTAAATCCAATTAACTATTAGCTTTTCTGGCAAGTGCATCTCACTGTCCTTGTTTTGCTGTGAATGGGTGTGCAAAGTAATTATTGATTATGGCTGTAATTTCATATTACCATTGTCAGCCATCAAGAGAACACTGTTGGTCTTCACCACTCCCTACTTCCTCATACATTTATAGTTCTGTGTGATATCCTTTTCATTGTGTTTCTGGCAGTTTTAGCAACAGTCTTCTTTCCACATCTCTCCCATTTGCCAAGATCTGCAGTGGTTTTTGACTTTCCATGCAAGACTTTTTTTGTTCTTTATATCCTAGCTGTTTGTAGCTTAGTTCTGGAAAGAAGATCACTTTTCCTCAGGGACACAGACTAGTACCCTACAATGTTAAATTCTGGCTGTTGTTTTGAAAACTTCTTGTTAGATTTTCCTAGTAATCTCTGACTACTTCTGTCACATGCCACTGAAGTCAATTTTACCATGATTTAGTCGCTTCGCATTTCTCTCTTAAAACACCATATCTAATTCAGTTTATATGTTTGCTGCCCCAGAAATGTTCACATAGCATTAGATGATTAACTAAATATGACTCATTGCTAAATTTAATAATTTTGCTTCTCAGTTATATTGTTATTAAACATTCAAGGAATTTACTAATTCAATGACTCAAGATAATCTACTTACACCAGACATTTTGGATGTTAACATTCCACATTAACGTTCTCCATTTTTGCTTTGCACTATTAAATCTCTGCATTCATATTTTATACCACTTGTAAGCTGCTACTAAGAAACAACTTCCACAATATCATTGTGTTTTTGTCATTACAGTACAAAATCTAACCACAACCTCCCCACTGACTGCTTCTCTCTCTACATCCTCTATCATTGAATTAATTTCATCCTTAATCCATGGTTTCTTAACTACCTCAAACATTTTAACTGTTGCTAATTGACCGTATGTGTTTTATATTGCATTTCAGTGCCAAAAGTTCATTTAAAATGATAGCAAATTAATCTCAATACTCTAAAACAAATTTGAATGAATTAGTAATAAACTGCAGATGATCTAAGGTGTGGCATACTCTGTTACACGTAGATGTATAAACAGGACGTAAAGATAAGGTTGAGTATGCACCTAAATTGTGTGCTGAATCGCCAACTGAAAATCAATTGGATTTTATCTCTTTTAAACAGAATGGACACTATGCTGAAGTTTGGTGGTGTTGCAACAAGATCTGCATAATTCCAAACAAACACTATTTTAATTGGCTTAACATTACAATTTTGATCGTAATTATAACTTGGGATAAAATGAGCCTACTTACTCAGGAACCAGTCAAGTAAGAATAAGTAAAGACAGCGATCACTGATTTGGACTGCTTCATTTCAAGCTGTAGTGGTTTCCCTCTACGTTTGAATTGGCCAATCCATATCCTCCATTTGAAATACATCCTTAAGTTTAGGCTTTACACTTAAAAAAACATCTTGAAAATGATCAATATCACTCAGTCCTAATTTACTGTATATTTCTTATATTTGCATTTTACCTACTTGTCAAATTGATGTATGGATTGTGTGAGCTGTATTCTTTTACTCTCTGATTCATAAGCTGCTTCTAGCTTCTTAAGTTTATCAGCTGGAAAGAAAAAGAATTTTTTTTTTAACTATATCAGACAAACAAGTGGAAATAAGCTCTGCCCACCCCCACCCCTACTGAATCTTTTTGGAGTACAGCCCAACTCAGCTTGATAAGGCAGTAACAAGTGAGAACTTCTTGCCTTGGAAACCTCTGTAATTCTTTCAGTAGTTCATACAAGGATACAACTGCCATTATTAACATCAGTAACAAGCCTACACGTCAACAAGTGACTTAATAAAATCTACAAGCTAAGCTGCTGCCTAGGACAAATTATCTGATTAACAATGAGAAACAGCTTACATTTCTTTTTGACATTTGCAAGCACTGGTTTCCGAACAGCATTTACTCCATATACATTGTCTACTTCCGTTACTTGAGTGGGTACAGTTTCGAGAATCTTCAGAATCTCCACACTCTGAACAAGTGAAAGAGAATACAAAATGAAATGCAGTTCCTTTGGCATTCTGTATTATTATTGTGTATTCACATTAGCCTCCATTTACTCTTGTTTTAGCCATTTTAAATGTAAATAATTTGGGTTCCCACAATAGCAGCAGCTGTACATTTTTGTAGTAGTTAAGTGAGTTAAAGATAAAGATGTGAATCAATCCTTGTGTCAGGTATTCAGATTTGTTTCTCAACTACGCTCTGCATCCGTTAGTGTTCATATATTAGACTACCTAATCTGTTGGCCTCCAATGTTAACTTAGCTGAAATATGGGATGATTCTTTTCAGAGAAATTTTTTTTCTAGATTTCCACTAATCCATGAATTTAGTGCTTCCTGGTTTCACTCAGTCTGTGCTTCTTCCTCTGCATATCTTGCAGGAGATTTCATATCACGGGAATACAAGCAAATCTTTGTAATGTAAAATATTAACCACTTTCATAAAAAATAACTTGGAACTTCTAGAACCACTGATGTGGTAAAAGTCTCCAGGCCACTTCAAAGGAAGGTTATTAGATAATCAGATTATTATGCGGTCTAATTATTATTATATTAATTATATAATAATATTTATAATATAATATTTATAATATATTGTATTATAATATAATATAATAATTATTATAATAATTATTATCAGATCATTAGGAGAGATGATACAAACTAGGTATGGTTTTACTTTGGTACATCTTTACAGTATTTCAGCATGAATAAGCTCCCAAGTTCTGTGTCCAGAACTGAATGGAGTCTTTTTATTAACCTGATTATTTTATATAGCACCATACTTCAGAATCCAGGGGAACACAAATAGTTATATCCTATGTAAGACCGCTTGCTGTAGGCACCACAATGTTTTATTTTTCAATTACTTATTAACTGTTGCCAAAGACAGATAGAAAATATGACTGCCATTCCGTTAGACTACATGATATACAGTGCCTATAGAAAGTATTCACCCCCCTCTCCCCAGAAGTTTTCATGATTTATAACTTTGAATCACAGTGGATTTAATTTGGCTTTTTTTTGACATTGATCAACAGAAAAAGACTCTTTCATGTCAAAGTGAGAACAGATCTCTACAAAGTGATCAAAAAAATTACAAATATAAAACACAAAAAAATTGATTGTATAAGTATTCGCCCCCTTCAAGTCAGTATTTAGTAGAAGCACCTTTGGCAGCAATTACAGCCACAATTCTGTGTGGATAGCCTCTATTGGCTTTGCACATCTAGACACTGCACAAGAATGGGAAAAATTGATAATCAGTGAGTTAGAAATTTTCTTGTATCCATCTCCTGACTTCTGCTTTTGGATAACCTCTTTACGGAGTTGCTTGGAGTGCTCTTTTGTCTTTATGGTGTAGCTTTTACTGGGACACTGACTCACCAGCAGTTGGACCTTCCAGATACAAGTGTATTTTTACTACAACGAAATGAAACACCTTGACTGAACACGGTGATCTCCATTTAACTAATAGTGTGACTTCTAAAACCAGCTGACTGCACCAGTGATGATTCAGTGTGTCATATTAAGGGGGCAGGGCAGTGAAAACTAATGCAATCAATTATTTTGTGTTTTATATTTGTAATTAGTTTAGATCACTTTGTACAAATCTGTTCTCACTTTGACACAAAACTGCCTTTTTCTGTTGATCAGTGTCAAAAAAGCCAAATTAAATCCACTGTGATTCAATGTTGTAAAACAATAAAGACTTTCAAAGGGGGGTAAATACTTTTTATGGGCACTGTAGCAGCAGAATTAGGCTATCTGGCCTATCAAGAATGTTCCGCCATTTCATCTTGACTGATCCAATTTTTCTCTCAGCCCCAATCTCCTGCCTTCCCCCAGTATCCCTTCATGCACTGACCAGTCAAGAATCTATCAACCTTTACCTTAAATATACATAAAGACTTGATCTCCTCAGCCACCTGTGCCAAAGAATTCCACAGATTCACCACTCCCTGGCTAAAGAAATTCCTTCTCAAATCAATTCTAAAAGGATGCCCCTCTATTCTGAGGCTGTGTCCTCTGGTCTTAGACTCATCCTCTCCACATCCACTCAAGGCCTTTAACCTTTCAATAGGTTTCAATGAGGTCATCCGTCATTCTTCTGAATATTCGTGAATACAGGCCCAGACCCATTAGAGCTCTTCATATGACAAGCTATTCAATCGTCAAATCATTTTCATGACCCTCCTTTGAACCCTTGCACTTTCAGCACATCCTTTCTAGGATAAGGGGCCCAAACCTACTCACAGTGCTTTATAAAGTCTCAACATTACATCCTGGCTTTTACATTCGAGTCCTCATGAAATGAATGCTAACATCACATCTGCCTTACTCACCACAGACTCAACCTGCAAATTAATCTTTAGGGAATCATGCACAAAATTTCCAAAGTCCAGCTGCACCTCATTTAGAAAATAGTCTGTACACTTACTTCTTCTACCAAAGAGCATGACCATGCATTTTTCAAGATTGTATTTAATCTGCCACTTTCTTGCCCATTCTACTAACCTGTCTAAGCCCTTCTTCATCCTTCCTGTTTCCTCAACACTACCTGCCCCTCCACCAATCTTCATATCATCCGCAAACTTGGCAACAAAACCAAGTCCCAACACTGACCCCTGCAGAACATCACTAGTCACTGGCAATCAACTCGCTGCCCCCTACCAATCAACCAATGCTCTAACCATGCTAGTAACCTTCCTGTAATACATGGGCTCTTCACTTGGTAAGCAGCCTCATGTGTGGTGCCTTGTCAAAGGCCTTTTGAAAGTCCAAATATACAATATCTACTCCATCCCCTTTGCCTATCCTACATGTAATCTCCTCAAAGAATTCTTACAGGTTCATCAGGCAAGATTTTCCCTTAAGGAAACCATGCTGACTTTGTCCTATCTTGTCCTGTGTCTCCAAGTACTTCATAACCTTATCCTTAACAATCGACTCCAACATCTTCCCAACCAGTGAAGTCAGGCTAAATGGTCCATAATTTCCTTTCTGCTGCTTTCCTCCTTTCTTGACATTTGTAATTTTTCAGTCCTCTGAAACCATGGCAGAGTCCAATGATTCTTGAAAGAGCATTGCTAATGTTTCCACAATCTCTAACGCTACCTCTTTCAGAACCCTAGGGTACAGTTCATCTGGTCCAGATGACTTATGCACCTTTAGGTCTTTCAGCTTTTTGAGCACCTTCTCACTTGTAATAGTAACTGCACTTACTTCTCTTTCCTCACAGTCTTCAACATCTGGCACACCACTAATGTCTTCCATAGTGAAGACTAATGCAAAATACTCATTTAGTTCATCTGCCATCTCCTCGTCCCGTTATTTCTCCAGCTTCATTTTCTAATGATCCTGTATCTACTCTCAGCTCTCTTTTATTTTTTAATATATTGAAAAAGCTTTTTCTATCCATCTTGACACTGTTTGCTAGCTTGCTTTCATGTTTCATCTTTCCCCCCAATGATTCTTTCAGTAACTTTCTGTAGGTTTTTTAAAGTTTCCCAATCCTCTATCTTCCCGTTCAATTTTGCTTTGGTTTATGCCCTCTCTTTTGTTTTTAACATTAGCTTTGTCTTCCCTTGTCAGCCACAGTTGTACTATTTTGCCATTTCAGTACTTCTGTTTGTTGAATACATCTATCCTGCAACTTTCTAATTTTCCCCAGAACTCAAGCCATTGCTGCTCTGCTGTCATCCCTGCCAGCAGCTCCTTCCAATTTACTTTGGCCAACTCCTCTCACACCACTATAAATTCCTTTACTCCACTGAAATACTGCTACGTCAGACTTTATTTTCTCCCTATCAAATCTCAAGTTGAACTCAATCATATTGTGATCACTGCCTCCTAAGGGTTCCTTTGCCTTGCTCCCTAATCATCTCCAGTTCATTACATAACACCCATTCCAGTATAGCCTAGTAGGCTCAACAACCAGCTGCTCTAAAAAACCATCTTGTCAGCATTCAACAAATTCACCCTTTTGAAATCCATTGCCAACCTGATTCTCCCAATGTACCTGCATGTTAAAATCTCCCATGTTTATCGTAACATTCCCTTTTTTAACACACTTTTTCTATTTCCTGTTGCAAACTGTAGTCCACATCCCAGCTACTGTTTGGAGGCCTGTATATAACTGCCATCTGGGTTCTTTTACCCTTGCAGTTTCTTAACTCAACATCATCTGATGCAAGTCACATCTTTCTAATAATTTAATGCCATTCTTTACAGCAAAGCCACTCCATCCCCTCTAACTACCTTCCTATCCCTCCAATACAATGTTTAACCTTGGACATTCACCTCCCAACTACAATCATCGTTCAGCCATGATTCAGTGATGGCCACATCATACCCGACAATCTGTAAAAGTGCAATAAGATCATCCACCTTATTTCTTATACTTTGTGTCTTGAGATAAAACACTGAGTACTGTATTTGCTTCCCCTTTTAATTTGCATCCTAAAGCACTGATGATCATCCTACTGGCTGCAATTCTGTCCTATCATCTGCCTGCCCTTCCTGACAGTCTGAATGCATGCTATTGTTGCTTTTTTACCATCCATCCTATCCTGAGTCCCTTCACTCCTGTTTCCATTCCCCTGCCAAATTAGTTTAAACCATCCCCAACATCTTCTAACAAACCTGCCCATGAGAATATTGGTTCCCCTCAGGTTCGGATGCAACCTGTCACTTTTGTACAGGTCATACCTCCCCCAGAAGAGATCCTAATGATCCAAGAACCTGACCCCAAATACTTAGTTGACCTGAGCCACAAAGAAATAATGAAAAGTTATGCACTGAGTTTCTGTGGGAGGCCAAGTACAATTTAAACCAGTTAGGGGATTCAGACAAAGAAAGTTTTGTGAGATATCAAAGAAATGCCTTAGGTACTATAACAGAAGCCATTTGCAACAATCAAGGAATGAACAGGAAAAACTTATTAATCTACTTTGACATAACATTCAGAGACAAAATGTAATTGCCCTGGACACATCATTAGGCATTGTTTCAAAACTTTTGATTTGGGGAAAACACCCTTTAAATTCTACAGATTCCAACATGTAACATTGCTTGGAGACTGGAAAGGAAAACAAAAGTCTACAACATCGTCAATATTGTCTGGGATGAATTTTCAATGGCTCACAAAGGAGCCATTGAAGCATTAGACTGATCTTTGCAAGATGCAATATACAATATTAATGGGAGGTGTTACTTTCGTGCTAGCATCAAATGCTACCAGTAATTCCACTAGATATTGAAGTAGATGAACTGAAAGCCTGTATGAACTATCATATAATTGTGAAAATGTACAACAATTACATTTGAAAAAATATGCAAAGACATTTGACAGATGATCCACCTGTGAGTGTGCTTCAACTTTACTCACATTATGAAATGGAGGAAACAACTGACATGGAATAAAATGTTTAAAATTGAAAGTAAATGTTATAATCAAAGTACATGTATATCACCATATACAACCCTGAAATTCATTTTCTTGCAGGCATGTTCAGTAATTCCAAAGAACATTATAGAATCAAAGAAAGACTGCACCCAACAGGGCAGACAAACAACCAATGTGCAAAAGACAACAAACTTCGCAAATAAAAAAGATACAAACAATAATAATAAATAAATAAGCAATAAATAAGGCAAACATGAGATAAAGAATCCTTGGAAGTGATTGTGGGAACAGTTCAGTGAAAGGGCAAGTGAAGTTATCAACCCTGGTTCAAGAGTCTGATGGTTGAAGGTAATAACTGTTCCAGAACTTGGTGGTGAGGGTCCTGAGGCCTGATGACAGCAGCAAGAGGAGAGTATGGCCTGAGCGGTGGGGGTCCTTGATGATGGATGCTTCTTTCCTGTGACAGTGCTCCATGTAGATATGCTCAATGGTTTGGAGGCTCTTTACCCATGATGGACTGGGCCACATCCACTACTTTTTGTAGGACTTTCTGTTGAAGAGCATTGGTGTTTCCATCTGAGGCAGTGATGCAACCAGTCAAAATACTCTCCACCACATATCTATAGAAGTTAGTCAAAAGTTTCGGGTGTCATGCCAAATCTTCAACAACTTCTGAGGAAGTAGAAGTACTGTTGCACTCCCTTCGTAACTACACTTACATGCTGGGTCCAGGACAGATCCTCCAGAATGATAAAACCGAAAAATTTAAAGTTGCTGAGCCTCAACAGCTCTGATCCTGTGATGAGAACTGGCTCATGGACCTCTGGTTTCCTCCTCCTGAAGTCAATAATCAGTTCCTTGGTCTTGCTGAAATTAAGTGAGAGGTTGTTCTTGTGGCACCACTCAGCCAGATTTTCAGTCTCCCTCCTTTATGCTGTTTCATTATCATCTTTGATTCGGCCAATGACAGCAAACTTAAACATGGCATTGAGCTTTAATTATAAAGCAAGTACAGCAGGATGTTACACACACAGCCTTGTGATGCACCTGTGCTGATGGAGACTGTAAATACCATGTTGACCAGTACTATAACCCAAGCAACACCATGTATAATAGATATTTTATAACTGAACACACACACATACACACACACACACACACACACACATATATATATATATATATATAGACACACACACACACAGCAAGAATCACTTGCCTTTCATAGGAAATTATTTCATTAATGATGTAAACTAGCTAAATGATTTTTTTGGTGAATAGGTATTCGGGTTTTGACATTGACTAGATAGGCTGAAGGACCTGGTTCTGTACTGTACTTTTCTTTGAGTATGGTTAAGTTCAAGTGAAATTCTGCCCAACTGATATTTTCTTTGCTTTAATGATGACTGAATTCTTCCAACAACAGCATTGAAACTTTTCATAGAATTGAACTTCATGAAATATCAATGAACACTGCTGTGGGATTTCTCTGATACAAATATATTGACCACCAATCCTTTCTGTATCATCTTAAATTAATGTCAAATGACAATTTCAGAAAGATTTTACACAAAGTTAAATTAAAACAAAAATTGGTGCAAATACCTTGCAGGCCAGGCTGGACATCACAAACAAGAGGGTTTTTTTTTGTACTTTTAAACTGGGTGTTAACAGAAAGTAAGGTTCAGATCTGAATTAATTCATTTACCAAATTTCTGAAATTCTCCTTCGACTTGCCATTTTAAACACGGATTAACATTACTTTCTGAAAATGCAAAATGATGCATGTTATGGCTGTATGAGTAAAGAATCGATTATCCTTTTTTGTTTGAAAATAACTTTGCAATTACACATAATTAGGCTCATTAGAGACTCCAAAAATATTTACAGGGTATTAGGAAAAAAGAGGGGCGTGAAAATAACTGGACTGATAGTTTCAGTTGCAAATTGCTTTCTTCTGTATTAAATACTGTTCAGACATATCCTAGTATATGAATCGCAGTACATTAACAGCTAGGTAAGGCAGAGCTAGATAATTGTGTGGGCAAATAGAAAGCTAACCTTTAACTCTAGAAATTGTCAGCAGGGGCCAGTTACAATTCCACAAAGCTTTGTAGATCACATCTGAAGTACTTAATACAATTTTCACTTTTTTTAAACCTCAGAAAGCGAACATCTGTCTTGTAGGCATCAAAAGATTTATTACATTGATTCCAGGGAAGAGAAGACTGTTTTAACGAAGGTGGGTTGAATAAAGTGGACCTATATTCTCTGAAGTTTAGAAGGACGAAATGTGATCAAGGTGAAGCGCATGAAGTTCTAAGGAAGCTGAAAGGATGTCTGCAATGTGACCATGTCCCTTGATCAGTGAGCCAGGTACATGGGGTCGTAGTTTTAGGGAACGGGTTTGGCTACCTAGCGACTATCAGGAAGATACGTTTCATCTAGACAGTTGTGAAACTTCATGATGGCATCAGAGGACAATGACTGTTCCATAACGAGCTGCCAGTTTCAAGCTTTTACCTTCCCACAGACTGCTTCTGCAAAGTCCACTGGTGTACACTGTTGTTTATTTCTCAAACTGACTGATGCTCCATTGCACACAAGAAGATGGACAAGAGCTTCATACTGTCCCTTTACAGCCTCATGCAGAGCAGTGTTTCCTTGGTTGTTGGCACCATTAACAGAGGCGCCGTGCTGAGGATTTGGAAAGTAAAACAACATTAGCGCAAGTCTGAGCCAGCACACATTTACATAAACAAGACAAAAAAAAATTGTCAAATACGTCAGTTATTCCTTTACTGCAGGATATAAACAAAAACTGTTGTACGCAAAATTATAATGCTTAGTTCAACTGCACAGAAACAAGTGAAATTTAAATGGAAAGAAATATTGCAAAGCAGCTGAGAATGTGTTCCATGATCTCTAGGTGATCAGGGAGAACTGAAGAGGATACATGTACTTATAACAAGATAATATAGTTCAAACAAACCTGGCTCTCATTAGTTAAATGCCTTTCACATCCTCAGAATCGAATAAAAACATAAGAATCTGAGCAGTTATTTGGCACCTCATGCCTGTCCAGTCATTCACCGAGATCGTAACTTATCATTTGTCTCACCCCCACTTTCCTGTACGAGCCCTCCAAAAATATCTTTGTTTTGAAAATGCTCAGTGATTAAACCACCATAATCCTACTGTACAAAGAAACCTCATCTCACCTCAGTTCTTAAAGGCTGATCCCTAATCTTGAGAGCATGAACCTTGGCTGTAAGTTTTCCAGCCAAGGGCAACGTCATTCTACCATCTACTTTATCAAACCCAGTGATAATTTTGTTTCAATGGGATTATCTGCCACTTCTCTGAAATGCAGATTATTTAATAGTCAAGGGACCCTAAGAGAGAAATAATCATAATATGGTGGAGTTGTATGCAAAAATTGGAAGTGGTTTCATTGAATTCAAAATAAGTTTCCTTAACTGGAATAAAGGCATGAAGCAAGAGCCAAGTATGATAGACAGGAAAATACCATTAAAAGGCAAGATACTAAATGAGCAATCGCCACTATTCTAAGAACTTCCTCCGATTCCCAAATAGAGTCGGCCCTCCTTATCCGCAGGGGATTGGTTCCGGACCCCCCCCCCCCCGTGGATACCAAAAAACACGGATGCTCAAGTCCTCATTTAATCTGTCTCAATACGGTGGTCTTTAGGACCCGGCGCAGCTCTGAATCTGCAGTGTTTCTGTTCACGAAAATAATCACGATTGAAAATAAAGTGGAAGTAATAAAGCGATCGGGAAGAGGTGAAACGCCATCAGTCATTGGAAAAGCATTAGACTACAATTGGTCAACAATCGGAACAATTTTAATGGAGCATTTGAAAGGCTCTGCCCCAATGAAAGCTACAATTATTACTAAACAACGCAGTGGTTTAATTATTGAAATACATATGTTTCTTAAGTGTTTCATATGCATAGAAAGGTAAAATATATACTATATACTACGACAAACATTTGACTGACTGACGCTAAATAATACCGGCTGTACCTGTTCTGACTTCAAATCCGACTTAAAGACTGACTCAGGAGCGGAACTTGTTCATAACTCGGGGACTGCCTGTACTTTTAAATCAATAGACAATAGCTGCAGGAGTAGGCCATTCGGCCCTTTGAGCCAGTACCACCATTCACTATGATCATGGCTGATCATCCACAATCAGTACCCCGTTCCTGCCTTCTCCCCATATCCCTTGACTCTGCTATCTTTAAGAGCTCTATCTAACTCTTTCTTGAAAGCATCCAGAGAATTGGCCTCCACTGCCTTCTGAGGCAGAAATCATCTCTAAATTACCTATAATACCTAATACAATGTAAATGTTATGTAAATAGTTGCTATACTGTATTGTTTAGGGAATAATGACAAGAAAAAAAAGTCTGTACATGCTCAAACACCAAGTGTTGGAGAGAGAACTTCCGGGTTTTCCCGATCCTGATCCGGGTTTGGTTGAATCTGCGCATGCGGAACCCGTGGATAAGGAGGGCCGACTGTATTGAAAGACAGCATATCCAGTCCCACAATTCGAGAAAGGCAAGAGAGGAAATGGAACCATAGATCTGTTAATCTGAAATTAGCAATACAAAAACCACTGGGGGTGCTCTTTACATATAGAGCCATATATTAAATCCAGCTGAGGGACTAACAAGCGCTGAGAACTTTTGCTGTACAGAGGTTCCTCTGTATTTGCACGTACTGACACACTAGATTGTGCTGAAGTCTCTGGGGCGGGATTTGAAATACAACTTTCTTATCTAGTGATGAGTGCCAGCAAAAATATCAAACTGTACAAATAAATTAGTATGCTTTAACCATAGAGTTTAAAGTGCTAGAGAAAAAAAGACAAAAATTAGACTTCACCAGAATTAGAAGCAATATCTTAACTATAAAAACAAAATTGACAAAGTAATGTCCCTACCTCCAGCAGCAACTCAGCTATTTCCAAGTAGCCTCGAAGACAGGCATGCAGCAATGGCGTATTACCATACAAATCTTTCTTATTCAATTTTGCATTATAATTCAGCAAGTACTTTACTATCTGTTTAAAACAAAATAAAAAGCTCTTAGATTAAAATATTTCAATGGTAGCCCCATAAGAAAAAAAAGTCAAATGAAATAGGTCCTAAAGGGCAAGACTTAATGGGCTTTCAGATAGAGCACAAAGGACAATAAGGATTCTAAACTTCATACATGCGCTATATAGAGTGAAAGAATGACAAGTTTGCACAAGACAATAACAATGTGAGTATTACATGCTAATCTGCCCATCTCGTTACATGCAAATTGGAATGCAGTTAAAAACTATAGGAAACTAATTCCAAATGTTAGTGGCTACAATAGTTTATAGTTCTACTAGCTTGAAAAGTCAGGCCTTTCTGTCCATTGAATAAGGAAAAATTAAAGTAAAAGCTTATAAAATGTTTCCAAAATCAAGCATTCGGAGATGGTAAGATTTGAAAGAAAGGAACAGATCACTCAGCCTGATATGTGCTAGCACTCACCATCTACTCACAAGCTGTGGACAATTACTCCACTCACAAACACCAGGCAATCATCTCCCATACTGTCACAGATCTCATTACATCAGGAGATCTCATGCACAGGTTCTAACCTGATAGTGTTACAATCCTGCACTTCCCATTTCTATTCCTTGCCCAAGATCCACAAACAGGACTGTCCTAGGAGACCCAATGTTTCTGCTTGTTCTTGCTTCACTGAACATTCCTCAGGTCAGACCTCCACCTCATCCTGCATTGCCTTCTCCATTCCCTTCCCACCCATGTCCGGACAAGTCATATGTCATCTGCCATTTGGACAACTTCAGATTCTCTGGCCCCCATTGTGGCATCTACAGTATGGATGTTCAGTCTTTCTACTTGCCCACCCCCATCAAAAAGGCATTAAATTCCCTCCACTTCTTCCTACAAAGATCCACCCAGTTCCCCTCAACCAATACTCACATCTACCCGGCTGAACTTGTTCTTACCTTAAATAACAACTTCTCTTTTGTCAATTCTCATTTTCTGCAAATCAAAGGTATGGCCATAGACATTCACGTAGGACCCAGGTATATACTGGTTACATGGAAAGTCCCCATTTCAAAGCAGCTCTGATAGCACTCCCTAACTCCTTCTCCGTTACGCTGACAACTGAATTGGTGCTGCTTCTTTAACACATGCAGAACTCAATCTCATCACCTATGCCACTGACTTTCAACCACCAATTCACATGGATGATCTCTTTTTTCTTGATCATTCAGTCTGCATCTTAGGAAACAAACTATCTACTGATACTTACCATAAATCTACCAAACCCCTCAGCTACTTACACTTCATCTCTCTGGTACTAAAAAAAGAGACTACCCTGTCTCTTGTAAGGATGCCATACTTTTTCTCCCTGCTTCTCCATCTCTGCACATCATCCTTAATCATTCCATCGACTACAACGAGAAGCTATCACCTCCAACATCTTCTGCTCCCTGTCCCTTTCCCCCTTCTGAAGGGACAACTCCATCTGTGACTCCCTAGTCCGCTTAGTCCTCCACTCCCATTCCCCCTGACCCGTCGCACTTCCTCCTGCGACTATAGTAAATGTACACTTGTCCGTACACCCTTCCCTCACCACCATCCCAGGACCTAAAGAGTCCTTCCAAATGAGACAAAGGTTCAACTGCATCTCTCCCAACCTTGTCTACTGCATTCAGTGCTCCTGAAGTGGCCTCCTCTACATCAGGAACATCATGCAGAGATTTTGCGACTGTTTCATATGCTCAGTCTGTAATAACCATCACGAACTCCCAGTTGCCAACCATTTCAACTCCCCTCCCCATTGCCGCACAGATCTGCCCACCTTTGGCCCTCTCTACTGCCAAAATGAAGACCGACACAAATTGGAGGAAGCAGCATTAAATACTCTACCTGTTTTTTTGTTTAAAAACACACTGAAAGTGGTGGGTGGATGAAACACATTGCCAGGGGTGCTGGTGGAGGGAGATACAATAGGGACATTGAACAGACTCTCAATATAGGCACAAAGATGAAAGAAAAATGGGGGATTCAGGGGAGAGGAGGATTAAGTTGACCTTAGTTAAAATGCTGGCACATCATTTGTCCTGTTTATTATTTATTGTAATGCCTGCACTGTTTTTGTGCACTTTATGCAGTCCTGTGTAGGTCTGTAGGTCTGGTGTAGCTTTCTCTGTGTTGTTTTTTTTTAAACGAAGTTCAGTTTAGTTTTTGTACTGTGTCATGTAACACCATGGTCCTGAAAAACATTGTCTCATTTTTACTATGTACTGTACCAGCAGTTATGGTCGAAATTACAATAGAAGTGACTTGACTTGACTTGATCACAGGCTGAAGGGCCTATACTGTGCTGTGCCATCTGTGCTATGTTTACCATTCTCTCATGGAGGGAGACGTCCCGGCGGAACGGAGAAAAGGACGGGGAGCAGTAGACGTTGGTGGTGATGTCTTCTCATTGCAGTGGATAGAATGAGGCGGGACTGGCCCAAAACATCAACAATTTATTTCCTCTCACAGATGCTGCATGACCCACTGAGGTTATGAATCACATTAGTATGATCATTGTAAATATCTGTGAAGGAGGAAAGTCGGTCCAAAAGTGTCTACGATCTTAAAGCAGGATAACAAGGGTCCAAGGGTAATTCATGGATCCTGCTGCAATACAGGATCACTTCTGATGATCCATTTGATTTGCAGATATGCGATTTGATTTTTGGTTAAACTCCATTGGAATAATAACTTAACGATGAATTTCTCCAGGAAAAATGAAATTAGACAAGAGGCAAATATTAATTAACTACACACACTTGCTACATAATTGTATTTGAATGTTAATGAATTATTTTATACTATATGGTAGGTACAAACAGTAATTATATTATAGTAATTATACATATTGATGTGTTGATACAATGAGATGAAATATTAATAGTAATTTTTACATATAGTAATTGCATTTGACAGTTAATGAGTTGAATTTTTCCCCGCTACATGGTAGAGACAGTCTTACAACATTTAAGGAGCATCAATATGTACACTTGAATACCAATATACAAAATGCTATGAGGTTAATATAGATAGATAGCTGATTATCAACCTCCAAGCAAAGAAATTTATCCTCATTCAGTTCTAAACTGCCCAGTCCCTCCTTTTGAGATTGTAAGCTCTAATTCTAGAATCCTTGGCCAGGGCGATAGTGCTCTCCATATCTATTTACACCCCTCAAGGATTGACTCACTATTCTCCAGATGCTGCAGAAGAGGCCAAACTTACTTTATTATGCTTCTAATAACAGGCCTGTCATCTCAGAAACCATACTGGTGAGTCTTCTCTGGAATAAATATATCCTTTTTCAGGCACTGGAATTTTAACTACCGGTATTCACTATACTCCAGCTGTGATCTGAGTAACATCATTTTATGAACTCCTTCAAACCTGTTCTGCTTGTCATCACAATCATGGCTAATCCTCACATCGTGACAATGCTCCTTTCAAAATGCATTGCTCTATATTCCCTTACGAAAGGCTGTTACAATTTATAACTTACTATTACTCCCTTTTTCTGGATTTAACTAATTTATTACTATGTTTACTCTACATTAATAAACCTCTATCAACCCACAAATATTGTATTTGGAATATTCCAGGCCTCTTCTTTCAACCTAATACCATCCATTTTTCTTCCGTTAACAATGGGTGAGCCATGGTTGGACAGTTTTCCTTTTGTTTAATTATTTGGGGGAATTTGCACTAGCGCAAAATTCAGAATTTTTTTAAAAAATGCTCCTCAACCACTGTAATTTTAATATAATTCCATAAATAAAGATAGCCTTCTAACCTATGTATCAATATAATTGGTTCAACTTAAGACTGTAATTTTATTTTTAATTACAATGTTCTCAAACTCAAAGAAAAATTCCCTTAATCTAAAATCACCCTTCCTTAGTGGATTCCCCCTATTAAGTACTAATTAACTAATTCAGACCATCTTCTTATACTAGATGTGAAATAAAGGGGCCATAATCATTACCTCAACATATTGTATTTGTTCCAGCTATTGATACTACTTGCATTTCCCTGATCTAAAACCTTATAGAATGAACAGAATCACAGTGGAAACCCCTTATTTGGAGTTTTGACCTTGGCAACCCTGAGAATATAGCTGGCAAATGAGAAACACTTTTTCTTAGATACAAAAGCAAAGGATGTACTACTCCAAGGCCCAGGAGTACTCTTTTTAAAGAATAATCATTGTCAGGAAACTGAAATCCAGTATAATGTACATACAATATACAACTAATTTTCTTTCCTTACCTGCAGGTCGCTGTATTGACAAGCCAGGTGGAGTGGGGTTGAATTATTGGAATTTTTCGAGTTTACATTGGCGCCGTGGCACAGCAGTAGTGAAACCAACTCAAAGTGCCCGTGTAGAGCTGCCACATGCAATGGAGTAAACCCATCCTGGTTGGCAGAATTCACACTCAATCCATTTGTAGTAATACTGGAAAGTTTCTATAGAAATTACAATAATGATTAGTCTGAGAATTAACATGATGCACAACAAACCTCAATTGTAACATAACAACGCTAGTTCCAAAAGAGGTGGAACACATTATATGATATATTATAAATAGTGATTATTTATTCCGAGGTTGATATTACAGTTAAGTTAAAATAGCCAAATACACATTTTCTTTAATTTCAAGTGTAGAAAGCTTCATTGACCTTAGTAGAGAAAGGCTCTTATACCATAAGACACAGGAGCAAAATTAGGCCAGTTAGCCCACCAAGTCTGCTCCCCATTCTATCGTAACTAATTTATTAACCCTCTCAACCCCATTCTCCTGCCTTCTGCCCGTAACCTTTGACTTCCTGACTAATCAAGACCCTATCAATCTCCATTTTAAATTACTCAATGACTTGACTTCCACAGCCATCCATGGCAATGAATTCCACAGATCCACCACACTCTGGCTAAACAAATCCCTTCTCGTCTCTGTTCTAACAGACATTCTTCTATTCAGAGGCTGTGCCTTCTGGTCCTAGACACACCCACTACAGGAAACATCCTCCCCACATCCACTCTATCTAGACCTTTCAATATTTGATAGGTTTCAATAAGATTCCCCATCATTCTTCTAAACTCCAGCCTCAGAGTCATAAAATGCTCCTCATATGTTAACACTTTCATTCCCAGAATCATTCTTGTGAACCTCCTCTGGACCCTCTCCAATGCCAGTATATACTTTCTTAGATAAAGAGCCCAGAACTGCTCACAGTACTCCAAGTGTGGTCTGACCAATGCCTTTTTAAGCATCAGCATCACATCCTTGCCCTTATATTCTGGTCATTTTGAAATGAATGCTAACATTGCATTTACCTTCCTTACCATCACCGAACCTGCAAATCAACCTTTAGTGAATCCTGCACAAGGGCTCCCAAATCCCTTTGCGCCTCTGATTTCTGAATTTTCTCCCCATTTAGAAAATATTTTACATCTATATTCCTCCTAAAGTGCATGACCATATACTTCTCTACACAATTTTCCATCTGCCATTTCTTTGCCCACTCAGCCAATCTGTCCAACTCCTTCTGCAGACTTCCTGCTTCCTCAATACTAGCTGCCCCTCTACCTATCTTTGTATCGTCTGCAACCCTGGCCACAAAGCCATCAATTCTGTCATGCATATTGTTAACATATAACATGAAAAGCGGTCCTAATACCAATTCCTACGGAACACCAATAGTCACCAGCAAACAAACAGAATAGGCCCCCTTTAATGTGACTCTTTGCCTCCTGCCAGTCAGCCAATATTCTATCCATGGTAGCATCTTTCCTCTAATACCTTGGGCTCTTGTTAAGCAGCCTCATGTGCAGCACCTTGTCAAAGGCCTACTGAAATCCAAGTAAACAACATCCACTGTCTCTTTGTCTATCCTGCCTCTTACTTTCTCAAAGAATTCCAACAGATTGTTCAGGCAAGATTTCCCCTGAAGGAAACCATGCTGACTTTGGCCTACTTCATCACACATCTCATAGGAGTAGCATTTGTTATGAGTGATGAACAGACCTGATGGACAATGGGGTGCAGAGTTAACCATTCCCAACCCCCCCCCCCCCCGAGAACTACGAACTATTGCTGTTGTTGTTATGTTACTATTGAGAGAGAGAAAGCCCAGACAAGAACATTTGCTACAGATAAGAGGGGGAGAGAGAATGTTGATTTACTGTATTATGACTTCTACAAGGATTATTTACCTTCTACTACTTTGCTCGTTAACATTCCTCAGGAGATAGCAGGAGTGGCCTGATTTGATGGACACAGTCATTCAGAGTTGATGGATAGCTGAGACCCCATGAGTGGGGATAAAAAGACAGGTCTGGAGAGACACCCTCCAGACACACCCGTGGACACTGACTGAGTGTTGGGAACCCACAGGAAGGTGGGGGCTTCAAAGACCGAACCAGGAGATCGGTCAGTAAAGCTCACAGTGTTACAGCAGGGCTGGTGGGGACGTGTGTGTGTGTCCACTCACGCCAGAGTGACGAGTCCACCACAGAAGAATGGTCTAGCTGAAGACTAGAGGGGTCATAACTGAATGACCACAACAATATGACGGATTAAGAAAGCAAAGGAAGGTTTGGCTGCTGTAGCTGTTACCTCTCGCTCGCTCTCTCTCTCTCTCCAACGATTACAACAACCATAATTACCTCAGCACGCATGAACTGAACTGAACTTTATACTTTTCTATGACATTTCATTTATCCCTAGACATCAATAGAGCTTGTTTATTATTATTCCTACACTTTTAGGTTTATTACTGCTAACTTGTTTTATCTGTATATTTGCATTTTTGATATTGTATTGTGTAGTTTACTAATAAACGCCCTTAGTTTGGTACCACCAGACTCCAACAGATACGTCTTTCTTTGCTGGTCTGACACCTAGTTATGGGGTACGTAACACATTCTAATGCCTGAGCTACCATTCTGCCTACACTTGTTATGCCTCTAACTTCTCAAACTTAACTTCTAGCCCATGCCTTTTCTCATCCCCAAGCCTGATGAGCCAAAAGCTCTAACACTGACTCATTCATACAATGGCCGCTCCACTTACACTTCCCTTATTTTTTTATTGGCCCCTTGCTAGGTTATGATTAACCCAGGCAACCTCCCACTCTGCAGCAAATGCCAACAGGCTTCGCTCATTTTTTAAAAACTGGCATGTAACGTCCACAATGAACTGTCTCCAACTCACTCCATAATTTTCGTCTCACAGACAAGTCCTGACAGGTCCCAGTTGCTTTTTAAAACTGGCACGTAAAGGCCACATGGAACTGTGTCCAACTCATTTGTGATCCACTGTTCGGCAAACAAGTCCCAATAGAACCCCTTACTTTTTAAAACTCTTGGGTAAATATTACTTACAGTTCTGGAGATACTCATTTGCTGTGATTATTGTTGTAGAAACTACAACCCTGCATGAATAAACAGCTAGCAGCAGGTAAAGCTACAAAAATACCTTCTGTGCAGGTTCACACTTTGGACACCGACACAAAGGGTGGCAGAATTCCGGTTTCAACACAAGTCCATCTTCCTCCTCTAGATCTTCATCCACCCATTCTAACAGATATCGTACCTGCAGAACATAGCACAGTGGAAAGTTATACTGCAAACAGAAGGGACAGCATACTGGGTGAAAAATGCATTAATTAAAACAAAAACTTCATGCCATCTTAAGTTTCTTTGCCTGAGCAATTAGTCCGACCAGCCATTCTAGTTAGCTATCCCCACTGTTCTTCCTCTCCATGCCTTGTGGCACATCAGGCAGAACCTTGCTGTTTCTTGAGCATTTGTCGGTTTTGTTTTTACAAGGCCGAGTTGCTAGCCCAATGCTCAACCCAGCACGGATGGAAAACGTGCAAACAGCCGACTAGATACGAACCCGAGACCACTCACCTCAAAGTCTGGTGCTGATGCCACTAAAGCACCAGCCAGCTTAAACCATCCCCACCCCTCTATCACTGCAGTCACTGCATACACCTTAAACCGTTGTTATAATACTGTTTACAGTGTAAATACATGATGGCATTTATGCACATTTTATTCCATATCCATATTTTAATCTCCAAGTTTATTTTATACAATCCTTTATCCTTACAATAGTTGAATGTTGTTGTCTTTTTGTTGAATGTCACGCCAACACAGAATGCTGCCACAGAACATTCCTAATGCATGTAAATGTATAGGCGAATAAAGTTAATCCTTGTAATTTTTCTCAGGAGGAAAATAATCTCCCAAACAGAAAAATGAACATTTGCTCTATATTTGTACCTATACAGAACATTTGCAACTACCTGCATGTAAACAGGCATTCATAAAATGTATTTAATTGTATGACGTACAAGGGGTATTCAACATGAAAACTGCTATATATTGTTGGTAACCTACATTCTAAGGATGTGCTATAATGCTTATACTTGTAAACTACTTAATTTTTTGCTAATTTCTTTTTCAAAGAATCAACAAATGGCATCTGCGTAATTGTACAGCTCATCATATGTTTTTTTTTCTCTGTGATATTATGTTATCTGTGTAATGAGCTACAAGGAAGAACCAATTCCAAAGTCTTTAAAAAATTAAGAAAATTTACGGTTCATCATTTTATTTATCTTAGAATTTTAAATCACAGTAAACAAAACTGATGCTTGATGCTATGAAAATGCTTGAGCTTTTCTATAGCAGCTTCTAAAAATGAGTCATTGCAACACACACAAAACTGTAAAGTGAATCATTAATTGCTGAACTCACACAAAAAAATCTTAAGTTAGTCAAGTTTATTGTCATTTCCACCATAAACTGCTGGTACAGTACACAGTAAAAACGAAACAACGTTCCTCCAGGACCCTGGTTAGTTTCAGAAATGGGGGGAAATGATGGTAAATGAATTATTCAAGAACATATTTTCAATTTTTAAAAATTTCTATCTCCAACTTCCTGAAGATGATAATGAACAGCCTTCATAAACTTCTTTATCCTTTGCAAAATTGGAGAGCGCGCGTGCGCGCGCACACACACACACACACACACACACACACACACACACACACACACACACACACACACACACACACACACACACACACACACACACACACACACACACACACACACACACACACACACACGTAGAGATCACAGGTTTAAGAGGTACTTTAGCAGCTCCTTGGGCAGTTTTATATTTGGTATGCACCGATGAAGGACGCAAGAATTTAAGGTGGTAGGTGGAATGCCAGCTGAGATGGGTTGGTTTAATTAGGGAACGTTAAGTGTTATTGCTATTGGACTACACACATTCTGGTATGTGAAGGGCTTGTCCCTCTTGGATGGCAGAAAGACAAGTTATCCACTGCTGGAAACTCCTCATCTCAATCACTCTTGTAGCCACAGTATTTAGGCCCAGCTAGGTTTGTAGTTAATGTGAAGCTTCAAGATAGGGATTACAACAGTTGTAACCCATTTAAGTGGCAAAGTGCCATTGTTACACTCTTTCGCTTGGCATTTGGCTAGCGTGTATAATATATTATTTTTCAGATCATGCCCTAAAGATCGTGGAACATACAGTTTTATCTGAAAACTTGCACAGGTATAGCCAACAGTAAACATCCCCACTTTTAGCCTCACAGATAGAATGAAGCAAATGGTTGAAGCAGCTAAAGACAGCTGGGCCTTGCACACTGCTCTAAGAAACTTCCGCAATCATCCTGGGACTGAGATAACTGACTACCAAGATGGCTCCTGCATACAATGCTCCCATGGTCGGCATCTTCTGGATAAACAATAAAACCATTTATTTCACTTCTTTTATGTCTTTAACGTCTGTTTTTCATCTTGAACATGTTTCTGGAATTGTTGGAGCCTGTGGTTTGCAATTTGGAGATCGTTTGTGTGATCCAATGCTTTACTGTCTCCAAGAGAATTCTGGGAGGTAACAAGCACAGGCCTCATGGCCAGAAAACTGCAAAGGCACCAGCCAATGTTTAACTCCATTTTGCCTATTAAAGCGATGAGGGAGATTGAAACAGCGAGGCGAATACGGACAGTGAACGCTGGCTGCCTTCTGATCACTGGTGGGATCGCTCTGCTGCCGCAGACTGTGTGGCCTGCTGAGAATGTTACCGAGGTTTTCTGCAGTTATGGATATGGATATGGTTTTTGGACTATGGACATTTTTTTCAGTCTTATAGTTTTTTTATATTCTGTTTTTCTTGGCCATTCTTTCTATCTTTTTTGTGTGGAGGAGGGGAATTTGGATCTGATGTTCTTGTGGCATTTTGTGCAGAGGAGGGGGAGTTGATGATCATGCTATTGTTCTCTTGGTTTTGTGGCTATCTGGAGAAGAAGAATCTCAGAGCTGTATACTGTGGTAACAAACAAACCTTTGACTCCTTTGAATTTCTTTTGCTTTTCATAATGATTTAACCAGTTTACACAGAATAAAATCATAAATCCGATCATAATCAAATGAAAAGCAGAATATCAATGCAATCATGTATCATTCTTAACCATTTTATATGCTCTTTCTCTACGACATTTTATGCTAATACAACAAATCCCTCACTCAGAGCCTACATGACTGATCCAGATTCTCAAGCATCTGTAACACAAGAATAAAATATTATCTAACCAACAGTCAATTTAAGCTACTGCCCTTCTGCTGCAGCAGAAAAAGACCAAGAGGATTAAACGTTAATTGATCTGACCTAATGCTGATGAATTTTCAATTAGTTTATGGAAGGACAGTGATTAGCAGTTGAGTGAGGCTAAGTTCTGCAGAAATCATAAATTGGTTTAGAATGTATTCGTTTTTTCATTTCTGTATTGTAATACCATTCCTCGTACTTTGACCTCCTCCCCTACCAACTATATAGTTTGGCTGTACTGATTTAAGGGAGGTTTTTCTTTGGGTCTGTGCTAATGCTTGCAAAGATACTTACCACAGAAAAAACAGTTACTGTACATTGTGCATTTGCACCACTAGAGGGAATTCCATGCCAATATATGTTTGCATTATTTAATTTGTAAATAGATTTACACAAAGGGTCTGTTTATATTTTACATTTCTGAAGGGATACTGGAACATGGTCACTTTGGTGAACTATACATTAGGGAGGGAATCAACTTCCAACTTGGACATGCTAAGTTATAAATGGACCATGTAAAGCTCCACTTTTCCTATCACGCTAAATTCAATTCTTTAATCAGTGATTTGCCATGCCTGCAAGACCAGAGAGTTTAAATTTCAGGATATTTGCTTCTGCTTATTAAAACTGATGGAATAAAAATGTGTACAAATATAATCTGCAAAACATGGCTTAATGGTATAAATGTTTAAATTAGGCTAGTTGTATGGATTGAGTATGTAACTCCTATAAAGTTAAATGTTGTAAAACAAAAGCATTAATGCCAAGTCAAAACTAACAATTTTCCAAGTTGCTTACCTCTACCCTTGCTCAAAAGGTGTAAGCTCATTACATTAATTATAGGACAGAGGAGCGGGAGGATACGGAGTTACCTTTCATTAAATAGTAATTAACTTCTCTCTGATCAGTCAACACTGTTCTTCCCCCAGCCCATTTTAAACTCCAAATGCTTACCTTAAAGTGGATACCTTAGATCAAGGCTTGGTTAATACAGGTCTGAGTCATGTTACATCGGATACCTGCTGTTCTTATTCTAAACTGAGATAGCTAGTAATTATAACTAATGGAAACCAACCATTCAAGCAACACTGGGCATGTTACCCTTCACTAGACTCTACTTCGAGATTGGAATAAACTAAATTATCTGCTTACATTCACATTACTGTCACATGACATGTATGATTATATCCAGTGATACACAAGACAATTTTGAAATTAATAACAAGTAAATTAAATAATTTTAATAACCCACATCAGGCAGACAACCCAAAATTTCAGAGTTCTATTCATTAAGATTAAAAATTTTCAATTTTAGGTTTATGAAGAATGGTACAATGAAAGTTGTGCTCCATTAGCCTAACTACATTGAATTTATGTTTGAATTCTCTGATATTTTCAGAGATAGGATTGGTGAAGAACAACATAATAAGAGAACAGATGTTTCTAACTTACTGCCTAGCATTTCCACGATGGCCAGCAGCTGTTGTCTGGTCATGGCTTTGCTGTCATTGCCTTCACTGCAACCTTTCATTGCACCAGAAGCTTGACAAGGCAGTTGACAATCTGCCACCCTATCCAGAGGGGATCCAGATGGCCTGACTGGGTTATGCTGTGACTGGGAGAACCAAGTGAACAGAAGCCTGGTGGCAACAGGTGGCCACCAAGGAAGCAGTAAGGAAATCAAAGGCCATTACTAACAGTCTTGCAAGATAGAGATAGGGACGGCAGTTGGTAATGAAACATCAGGAACATGAGGAATCGCTTGGGAGGAGGAAGGTCATTCTAGGGATGTGTCTATAGTGTTGGATATTCAGGGAGGACTAGGTTTGGAGGCGAGCAGATACTGATTACAAAGATCATTTTGTTTCAGATGATCCTGTAGCAATGTCCCTGCAATGCTCCAAAAGGAACGTTGCAATGAAAATTATATCATGCTGTGCAACTTAACCAAAACAACACTGCCAATGCATGTAGATTTAATGAAGATTTGACAAGCTATAAATGGACAAAATAATGGAAAAAAAGGATTATTTTTAAGGAATTGTGTCACTACTCTCAGATAAGAGATGCAGTTCACTAACGGAATACTTAAGGGAATTATTGCTGTAACTTGCATTTATTTATATCCTTTCGCAACCTCAGGATACTCCAAAATGTTTAACAGGTGAAGAAATACATTGTAAAAGTATCTTACAGCATTTTTCACCTTGCAATATCCCTCAAAGAAAAACGTAATATTGACTTTCTAATCCATTTTAATATGATGGTTAAGGGACAAATATTACCAAGACACCAAAAATAACTCCCTTGTTATTTTCTAGAATTCTGTCTCGGGATCTGTTGTCAAGTTCAACCATACATGGACACCCATGAATACAGCCAAACAAAACAGCTTTTCTCCAGGGTCAAAGTGCAAAACACAGTACCAACAGTCACAAACAGCACAAGGCACATAAAAGATAGCCAGCACATACAGTCGGAGCAAAAAAATAGTCCTGGACTCTGAGTCCATGAATGTTGTAGTAGACTGCAGTTGAACAGAATACAGCTTGTCGTCTACTGAACAAACACTGGGGGGAGGGCAACGCTAACTCCAGTTTGGACTCCGTGCCCCACTACCCCGGTGGAGTGTGCCAACTCCGACGCTTCTCTCCTGGGAGGCTGTGAACAGGTGACACTGCGGCTTGAGGCTAGTCCTTGCTACAACCAAGACCATGCAGCTTTCCCTCTGGGTCGCCCCTGCCCTCTCCGCCAGTAAATCAGAGAATTGAACTTGCAGCATTCCACATTACCAATATCCAACAGGATCTTGCAATCACAAGAAAAGCGGCCAAGACAATCACTCACTGTTATAGACTGCACATTGCCTTCTCGTACCTACTCTTCTGACGCAGGCAGCAACATCATCCACACCGTTTCCAGGTCCTTTGGTTTTTCCGCCAATGAACAACTCGCTGGTGGGGTAGACCTGCCGTACTTAAGTTTTTAATGTGCAGCAGAGTCTTGCCATTGTAACAAATATGTTTGAAAAACACTAACACTAACACCTTTGGTTGACCCTGTAGAAGCTGCCGTAATCAAATGCACTACCATCTTACCAGAAACCATAGCTTTGAAAGAAGATAGAATTTAATGTTTGAAAAGAATGGCACTGCATGCCAAGCCTAACTTTGTTCTTACATTTTCTGGAGTGAGATACGAGCCTTCAGTACCACTGAATCAAAGCTGACACCAAATTAATTCCCTGACTGGGAAGTAAAAATGATCACCACAGTGTAGACAACACTGTGGTGCAAATACCTCACAGCTTCAAAGAACTCCAGCACTATCTGTGCAGTTTTCATGTCCTCACTACGACCACCGGTTTTCCTCTAGATGCACGGGCCTCCACCTCATACCCAAAAACATGTTGGAAGACTAACTGGCTGCAGTAAGTCACACACTGTTGCAAGTTAATGGATAAAAGAATGAAAGGGGAATTGATGGGAGTGTGAGAGAAGCAGAACCAGCTGCAGGGGGTAAAAGAAGGAAGGAAGGAAGGAATGGGTCTAATCTCCCCTGGGTTCCTTCAGTGTTGTGAAAAATATACTACATCCTAAACACTTGTTAACCACGTGGGTTCAAAGAGTATTTTTCAGCAATCTTTATTTATGATACTCCTCCACTTCCACTCAAACATTATTAGACATGATTTCTTTGCGAAAACCAAATATTAATCCTAGAAAATGTATAATGTGCTCAACTTGACTTTTGCTATCAACTATCAGTTTTTGAAAGCACTAGTGTGGATTTACATATTAACACAAAGAAAACCAGAGAGAATCCCAAAATTACCCTTCCAAATAATATACAGATCCGGCTTCAAGAATGACAAAATTGTACTTACCATTTCTACATCTCCATCCGCTACAGCTCGCAATAACTTTTCCACCTATAAAACAAGTAAAAACAATATACTAAGCTCCTTCTCCTAAAATAAGAACTGAAAATTAGTGATCTGGTTTAGAACAATTCCTTCCAGTTTAGCTGGTCAGCAAGATAAAAAGTGCAAAGTTCAAAGTAAATTTATTATCACTGTACACATGTCCTGTGATTAGTTTTCTTGCAGGCATACTTAATAAATCCAATAACTATAACAGAATCAATGAAAGACTACACCCAACAGGGCAGACAACCAGTTTGCAAATACATAAGAAGAAAAAAAAAGAAATAATAATAATAATAAAAAATAAATAAGCAATAAATATCAAGAACATGTAATGAAGAGTCCTTGAAAGTGAATCCATCGGTTATGGGAACAATTCAGAGATGGGCAAGTCAAATTAAAGCTAATGATTTGTTCAGTCTTAAAAAAAAAGCACAGAAGATTGATTTGGTTTGGAATATAGCTTTAAGTTGTTTAAATGCATCAGGTTAATAGTACTTGAGGATTTGAAGACATCTGTAATAACTCGAAGTTAATTCATCTTTTGATTTGCTAATCATATTTTTCTGCATTATTTTAACTCGAAAAGTGAAGATAATTTATCACAGTTTAAATAAAGCAATTTAATTTTGCACTGTTATTCAGGCTGACCAATAAAATGTAGTTAAAAGGATATTGTGTTGTTACATATCTTTTACTTTCTACAGAAGTTTCAATTGCTTTTTCAATTGCCAAGTTTAGCCTTCCAACATCGCCATCACAGTATAAAAATCTCCACCTCACAGAGATAGGTGTTCCATGAGTTTCTAAACAATAAGACTTTAATTTTACATCTGTACCAATCTGAATTTACAGATTACTTGCAGTTCACGTTTTTCATAACAGCACTATTAAAGTTTGCCAAATGCACTCAAAATAAAAATGAACTTCCCTGCCATCCACTATTAATGAGATACAATTTTATTTTGGCATTCATATTGATTGTGGGTAGATATTCATTAGCTCTTTTACGTCACTAGTTACAAAATCAAAATTTTATTTCATTGCAACAATACTATGAAATGACATTCTTACTTGGGGAAATGGTCTGTTCAAATGATTTAACATCCATTAAAATTCCTTTCTTCCTCCTCCTTGTACGTATATATAATTATACATTTCATAAGAATATAAATTATATGATTATTCATAATTTTGGTTCACTCTCACGATGTGGAAATTGCTGCAAAGGCTTGAACTTACTGTCTCTCTATCAATACCCTTGAAGTCAGCTACTTACAAAGGAATGTTAAAGGAATGTCATACCTCACTCCACCAGAGTTTGATTTCAGATTGTTTATTCAATTAAATTTCAATTTATCAGCTGCTGTTGATCGCAAACTATATTTTCAACCCTTACTCTTGCCTTTATTGCTTGTTAATCCAATAATTTTACAATAATTCTGGTCTACAGAAGAACATGATAACTATTTCTAAGAAACACTGACTCAAGTGATTCATGGACAGCAGTGTTTCAGAAACAGAATTGTGCTCCATTCACCTTCACAGCTCTGAATCTTATTACAAATGGTTATAACATACCTGACCAAAAAACACACTGGTAGATAATAAGATTAATTTGGTTTAGTCCACTAGATTAGGCTTTTTTAAAAAAATTTTTTTATTGAACTTTCAAATAGGTTACAGAAAGAAAAAAAATTATCAACCCTTCCCCCCTCCCCTTAACCACTCCCCCTAACATATCTCTATAGAAAAAAAAAGAGAAGAAAAAAGAAAGAAAGAAAGAAAGGATGCCTGGAGATCGGAAGATCCCCACATGCTCCATGGAGGTCATAATAGCTTTAATATGTATATTTATTTCTTTCCCCAGATAACCAATAATTTTATCTTTGGAGCACCTATATATTTAATCCTATTTGTTGTAAATAAGGGCGCCAAATTTTCAGAAATATTTCATATTTATCTCTTAAATTATAAGTAATTTTTTCAAGTGGAATGCAGCTGAAAATTTCATTCTTCCAACGATCTATACTTAAGTATGAATCCGATTTCCAAATAACTGCAATAGCCTTTTTGGCTACTGCCAATGCAATTTTTATAAATTCTTTCTGATATTTATTCAATTTGAATTTTGATTTTATCCCTTCAATATCGCCTAGTAAAAATAATGTTGGATTATGTGGAAGTTGCATTCCAATAATTTGTTCCAGTAAAACTCTTAAATTTGTCCAAAAAGGTTGAATTTTAAAACAAGACCAAGTAGAGTGTAAAAAAGTACCAATTTCTTGATTACATCGAAAGCATTGATCAGATAAATTTGAGTTTAATCTATTTATTTTTTGTGGTGTAATATATATTTGATGTAAAAAGTTATATTGTACTAATCTTAGTCGAACATTTATTGTATTTGTCATACTGTCAAGACATAATCTTGACCAACTTGTTTCATCAATTTTAATCAGTTTCCCATTTTTGTCTTCACTTATGAATTCCTTGTTTAATTGCCTGTTTTTGAATCAAATTATACATACCAGAAATAATTTTTTAAATTATTCCTTTATGAATTAAAGTTTCTACTTCATTAGGTTTTGGCAATAACATTGTTTGACCCAGTTTATCTCTTAAATAAGCCCTTAATTGGAAATAACAGAAAAGAGTGTTGTTTGATATTTTATATTTATTCTTTAATTGATCAAATGACATTAATATACCTCCTTCAAAACAGTCTCCTATATATCTAATCCCTTTGTGAAACCAGTTATATAAAAGTTGATTATCCATTGTAAAAGGGATAAGTTTATTTTGAATTAAAGGTCTCTTTGCTAATAAAGATTTCTTTATCTCATCATCAACATTTATCTTATTCCATAAATCAATCAAATGTTTTAGTATAGGAGATTCTTTCTTTTCCCGTATCCATTTAGATTCCCATTTATATATAAAATCTTCTGGTATATTTTCTCCTATTTTATCTAATTGTATTCTAATCCATGCCGGTTTATCTTCATCAAAAAAAGATGCAATAAATCTAAGTTGATTTGCTTTGTAATAATTCTTAAAATTTGGTAATTGTAACCCTCCTAGGTCAAATTTCCATGTCAATTTTTCCAACAATATTCTTGACATCTTACCTTTCCAAAGGAATTTCCTCACACATTTATTTAACTCTTGAAAAAATTTCTGCAGTAATTGTATTGGTAGTGTTTGGAATAAATATTGTAATCTAGGGAATATATTCATTTTTACAGCATTGACTCTACCTATTAATGTTATTGGTAACATCATCCATTTATCAAGATCCTCTTGAATTTTTTTCAATAATGGCAAGTAATTTAATTTATATAAATTCTTTATATCATTATCAGCTCTTATACCTAAATACTTTATACCATTTATTGGCCATCTAAACTGAGTTATTAATCGACATTGACTATAATCTCCTTTAGTAAGGGGTAGAATTTCACTTTTGTCCCAATTTATTTTGTACCCTGATATTTTCCCATATTCTTCCAATCTAGAAGATAATTTACGCAACGAATGCAATGGGTTAGTTAGATAAATCAGAACATCATCAGCAAATAAGTTAATCTTATATTCCTCCTGATTAACTCTGAAACCCATAATATCTGAGTCAGTTCTAATTAATTCAGCTAATGGTTCTATCGCCAACACAAATAAAGCAGGTGATAATGGACAACCTTGTCTAGTTGACCTTGTTAACTGAAATGATGTTGTAATTTGGCCATTTGTCACCACTTTAGCTTTGGGGTTAGTATTTAAGATTTTAATCCATTTTATAAAAGATACTCCTAATCCATATCTTTCCAATACCTTAAATAAAAAAATCCCATTCCAATCTATCAAATGCTTTTTCTGCATCCAAAGCAACTGCCACACTCATTTCTTCCCTCTTTTGTGCCAAATGAATTATGCTAAGTAATCGAGTTACATTATCTGCCGATTGTCTATTTTTAATAAATCCTGTTTGGTCCATGTGTATTAATTTTGGTAAGTATTTAGATAATCTATTAGATAAAATCTTTGCTATTATTTTATAGTCCGTGTTCAACAAAAAAATAGGTCTATGTGATGTTGGCTTTAAAAGATCTCTGTCTTTTTTTGGCAATACTATTAAAATAGCTGTCGAAAAAGATTCTGGAAGTTTATGCGTTCTTTCCGCTTGGTGTATTAGCTCCATAAGAGGAGGAATTAATAAATCTTTAAACTTTTTGTAAAATTCAGGCGTTAAACCATCTTCTCCTGAAGATTTATTACTCTGAAGTGATCCTAGAGCTTCTTCGACCTCTTTTAATGTAAAAGGCACATCTAATCCCTTCTGTTCTTCCGAATTCAATTTTGGGAGAGTTATTTGTGATAAAAACCTTTCTACCTCAACAATATTATTTTGTGATTCTGATTGATACAGTTCAGAATAAAATTTTTTTAAAGTTTCATTGATTTCTAAAGGTTTATAAGTAATTTTATTTACACTTGTTCTAATTGCATTTATCGTTTTGGAAGCCTGGTCTGTTTTTAACTGCCAAGCAAGAATCTTGTGTGATCTTTCACCTAGTTCATAATATCTCTGTTTAGTTCTCATAGTTGCTTTTTCTGTTCGGTACGTCTGAAGTGTATTATATTGTAGCTTCTTATTAACAAGTTGTCTTTGTTTTTCTTCTGTCATATATCTTTGAGATTCTTTTTCTAATTTTGTAGTCTCTTTTTCCAATTGATCTATTTCTACCATATAATCCTTCTTAATTTTAGAAGTATAACATTAACTGGCCTCTCAGATATGCCTTCATCGCTTCCCATAATATAAATTTATCATCAACTGAATGTGAGTTTGTATCTAAAAAAAACTAAATCTATTTTTTCATAAAATCACAAATATCTTGACGTTTTAATAATATTGAATTAAATCTCCATCTGTAAATCGATTCCTCCTTATCCATCATTATCATTATCAAGGGGGAATGATCTGACAATATTCTTGCTTTATATTCCATATTTTTCACTCTGTCTTGAATATTCGCTAATAGGAAAAAACCTATCCTTGAATAAGTTTTATGTCTATTTGAATAAAATGAATAATCTCTTTCTCTTGGGTTAATTCTTCTCCATATATCAATCAAATTTAAATCTTTCATCAATGATAAAGTTAATTTTGCTACTTTTGGTTTTGTAACAACCTTTATTGACCTATCTAAAACTGGGTCTAGACAAAAGTTAAAGTCTCCACCGATTAATATTTTATCATGTGCGTCAGCCAAATTCAAAAAAGCCTCTTGTATAAATTTTACATCGTTTTCATTTGGTGCGTAAATATTCATAAGAGTCCATAATTCTGAAAAGATTTGACAATGTATAATTACATATCTTCCCGCAGAATCAATTAATACATTTTGTATTTTAATTGGTAAAGTTTTGTTGACCAAAATTGCAACTCCCCTTGTTTTTGAGTTAAATGAAGCTGCTATAACATTTCCGACCCAATCTCTCTTTAATTTCTGATGTCCTATTTCTGTTAAATGTGTTTCTTGTATAAAAGCTATATCTATTTTCATTTTCTTAATGTATGTTACAATTCTTTTTCTTTTCACCAGTCCATTAAGCCCATTAACATTAAAACTTTAAAAATTCAGTAAATTAGTCATTATTTTTTAAACGGGGCTACTCCAGTCTATAATAATACATAATATTTCAACTTTCATAGTACCTTGGGGAATTATTTTAAAATTCTCCATGTTGCTATGTGTCTCCCCTCCGATCATCCAGGCAAAGAAAGAAAGATAAAAGAAAAATAGATTATGAAGAAAAAAAAACAAAAAACCCCCCTGCTAATGTTGTGAATGAAAAAAAACACAACATTACCCCCCTCCGTTGTGCAGGTCATGGCAAACGCCATGATTACACACGTGAATCCCGTAGCGATTGATCCGAAGTTCCCTCAGCTCCCCCGTAACATGAAAAAAGTATATATAAGAGAAGAAAAAATAATATCACTACTCTCGATTAATATTTCTCAAATTTTTACCTTTCTCCTCCTGTATCATATAATTAAAAGTATATTTAAATATTCTTCTGTCCTTAATGTCCATCAACTCACTTCAGTGTCTCCATCTTCATCTTTAATCTGTTTCACCTTTAAATCTTTACAGTGTCGAGCGAATATTTGGGAGTTCTTGTGCAAACTCCACTGCATCCCGATGATCAGTAAAAAATCTTCTTTTTCCATCATCCAAAAAAATTATCAGTGTTGCCAGGTGGAGCAATATAAATTTATAACCCTTTTCCCATAAAACTTTTTTTGCTGGGTTAAATTCCTTCTTTCTCTTCAAAAGGTCATAACTTATATCAGGATAGAAAAGAAATGCTTTCCCTTCTATCATCAATGGCTCATTTCTCTTTCTGGCACATTGGGCAGCCACCTTCAGGATCTTTTCTTTATCTTGATATCTTAAGCATTTTATCAAGATTGGTCATGGGTTTTGATCAGGTTGAGGTTTTTGTCTCAAGGCTCTGTGGACCCTTTCGATTTCAATCAACAGGGTTCCCTCTTCCATTTCCAAATTTTCCGGGATCCATTTTTGAAATAATTTTATTGGATCCTCTCCCTCTATCCCTTCTTTAAGACCAACAATTTTAATATTATTTTGTCTACTAAAATTTTCAAACATGTCTATTTTTTCCAACAGTCATTTTCTTTCTGATGTCCAGGTAAGAATATTATCATCCATTTTATTCACTCTATCAATAGTGTCTCCCGTTATTTCTTCCAGCTTTTTAATTTTCTTGTCCATTTTCTCCTGTTTTTTCACCATTTTATCAGTCTTCATATTTTTAATATCTTCTTTTATTATTTTTAATGTTTTTAATTATTTTAATTCATGCATTATTTGCGCCAAAGCTTCTCTTATGTCTCCAGAATATCATCCACTTTCAACCTCTTCCTGTTGTTCTTCTTTTACCTCCTCATCTTCATCTGCATGTTCCAGAGAATCCGAATCCTCCTCGAGTTCATTTTCACTTCCATGTCCAATCGTAGCTGGGATTTGTAGTTCAAATTGCTCATGTTTGCGCATGCCCTTTCCTGCGCGCATGCGCAGTTCCTGTTGTTCCTTCTTGGATACTGTTGATGTTGCCGCCAATTTCTGTTCTGTATCGCCGGAGGTAAGATGCACTTGAGTCCGAGGCTGCTTCATGGTGGCCGGCCCAGCTTGTACTGTCTTCAAAGTAGAAGTTTTCTTCTTTGTCTGTTTAGGAGGCATATCTAAAGAAAACCCTGAGTAGTTTAGACGTAGTTTTTAGAAAATATTTACTAACTTTTCTTCACTTAAACATTAATTTATTAGTTGTTTTTTTTTTTTTACGGGAGAGCTGGATTTCCACATCTCGATCCTACGTCATCACGTGACGTCCCCCTAGATTAGGCTTGAAGTCTTTAAAAGATTATGCATGTTACTTAGTGGATTTTTTGACTTGAAAGCTAGAGACTTAAAATTGTCAGACATCATACGAAATAAAAACTGTTTTCACCTCTTTGTACTTTCCTTTCTCTTCCTCTTGCTTCATTTCAACTGATATGGATGATGTAGTGGAGATAGTCGATTTCTGACTACCAACATCAGTGGAAGATTGAGGAGATCTGCTAATAGACTAAATTTCCATTTTTATAAGTTACTTTCGATTCGTATAATTTTCAGATGTTACTAATTGAAACCTCACTCCACCAGAGTTTGATTTCAGATTGTTTATTCAATTAAATTTCAATTTATCAGCTGCTGTTGATTGCAAACTATATTTTCAACCCTTACTCTTGCCTTTATTGTTGTTAATCCAATAATTTTACAATAATTCTGGTCTACAGAAGAACATGATAACTATTTCTAAGAAACACTGACTCAGGTGATTCATGGACAGCAGTGTTTCAGAAACAGAATTGTGCTCCATTCACTTTCACACCTCTGAATCTTATTACAAATGGTTATAACATACCTGACCAAGAAACACACTGGTAGATAATAAGATTAATTTGGTTTAGTCCACTAGATTAGGCTTGAAGTCTTTAAAAGATTATGCATGTTACTTAGTGGATTTTTTGACTTGAAAGCTAGAGACATAAAATTGTCAGACATCATATGAAAGAAAAACTGTTTTCACCTCTTTGTACTTTCCTTTCTCTTCCTCTTGCTTCATTTCAACTGATATGGATGATGTAGTGGAGGTAGTTGATTTCTGACTACCAACATCAGTGGAAGAATGAGGAGATCTGCTAATAGACTAAATTTCCATTTTTTTAAGTTACTTTCGATTCGTATAATTTTCAGATGTTACTAATTGAAACTTTAAGTTTAAATTTAACTTTCTTCATTAAAATTAAAGGGATTTACCTCTTGATTGCTCTGTTGCCTGTCAGCATTAATGAAGGTAATTTCCAGCAAATCTAATATCTATTAAGGTAGATAACAAATTTAATAGAAGTACATCTATTAGCAAAACAGTACAATTAGAATGGATATTAATGTAAAAAAAAAATCAACATCTTATACTTAACACACAGAAAATGCTGGAGGAACTCAGCAGGCCAGCAGGATCTATGGAAAAAAGTACAGTTGACTTTTTGGGCTGAGACACTTCAGCAAGCTCTTTTCCATAGATGCTGCCTGGCCTGCTGAGTTCCTCCAGCGTTATGTACATGTTGCTTGAATTTCCAGCATCTGCAGATTGTCTCTTGTTTGTGATCTTGTACTTAAAGCATTTTACTGCACAAGAAAGGCCAAAACTAAACATGAACCAACTGGACAATATTATACAATGTTCCTTCTAGCCACATGCTTCATTTTCCTTTGTTTTACTTTTTTTTACATTTTTAATCTTTGAACATATTACTTTTTTAAAATCATGTTTTGAATCTTAGCAAGGCTGTGCACATCCCATGGCAGTTGAATTTTCTTGCTAACCAACTGCCTTATAATTATAGTCTCTTCCAGCAAGGAAGGAACACTGGCAAACAATCTTAATTTAAACTACTGTGGGGATATGCCAAGTCTTCTGATTATAATCTCACAGAAAGCAATCCCAAAGAACAAAATAATCAAATCCCACAAATTAATATTTTCCTGTTAGTACTTCATATTCAAGGTTTTACTTTGAAATTCTGATTAATATCTGTAATAGTTTTCTCTAGGACTTTGAGATTAGAATTTTGGATGCATGAATACACAACTCTCAACTGAAATACTACTCAATGATAAATGAAGTTGACTTCCTGTCAAAATTTTAATTTAATAAATTTTATTGAAAGTCCAACACATTCAAACTACTTCATCCTTTCCCTTTGATGACAGATTTAATCAAATGAACAAGTTTCAATCAGTCTTTGTGCCCAAAATATATAAATGCTAATTGGAATGTTTTAACAGTGAATCACTGTGCTTGTAGCACAATGAATGAATTTGGAGAAACAAAAAGTACAGACTTACTAAAATAACCGCAATAATACCTCTCACAACATTGATGTAGGTTCTGCAACACAGTAACTTAAATAACTCTCATTTATTGATCTATATTAATGACTTTTTCTCCTAAATAGTATTGCCAAATGATGTGATCTCTATAAAAGCACCTTCAGGATAAAGCACTAAGTAGATCAATGTAAGTCTCTAGCTACCTTAGAATTGAGTGCACAATGCAGTGGAGTTTCTTTCATCTTGTTCTGTACTTCAGTATTAGCTCCATTCTCCAGTAGAACCTGAATGATACCATCATAACCCCATCGAGCTGCAATGTGGAGAGGTGTATCACCCTTGTCATTTGTCATGTTTAAGTTACAGGTATATAATTGGTAATATACCAGGGCTTTGACACACTGCAAATAATAAACATAAAACTATTAAATTTCATTGAAAGAGTGACTTTCTATATTTAAATCTTTGCCTATAGGTTTTATCATTCAAGTTACCATCAAAAAGGAATTTTAAAGCTGAACATGCAGAACAAACAATATATACCTGTAAACTGTGTCAGTAAAATTCACTTATATTCAACTTCCTTCATCACAAAATACTTGTGACAAAGATATTGATGAATTTCGATTACACTGCATTAAGTTTACAAAATAGTACAGCTGTTCCCCCCCCCCCCCTTACAAAGGTACAGCGTTCCTATGAAACCTTTCTTAAGCTGAAATGGCATAAAGCGAAGGACCATTAATTTATATGGGAAGAATTTTCATGAAAGCGTAAATCCTTTTTGTAATGCGAAAACAGGCTACTAATGTAGGTCTTTTGTAAAAGCAAAGTGGTGTAAAGCGAACATTCATAAAGCAGGGGACCTGTAATAGAAAATTTCAGAACCTGGGCCTCTATACCTCCCTCCGTAACTGGATCCTCAACTTCCTAATCAGATGACCACAATCAGTGTGGATTGGTAATAACAGCCCACCTCACTGACAATCAACACTGGTGCACCTCAGGGGTGTGTGCTTAGTCTACTGCTCTACTCTCTCTATACCCGTGACTGTGTGGCTATGCACAGTTCAAATGCTATCTGTAAATTTGCTGATGATACCATTATTGTTGTCTGAGTCTCTGATGGTGACGAGAGGGTGGAGCGAGATATACCAGCAAGTTGAGTAGTGTTGCAGAAACAATCTTGCACTCAACGTCAGTAAGACCAAAGAACTGATTGTGGACTTCAGAAAGACTAAGATGAAGGAATACACACCAGTCCTCGGAGAGGAATCAGAAGTAGAAAGAGTGAGCAATTTCAAGTTCCGAGGTATCACTATCTCTGAGGACCTAACTTGTCTCAAGACATCGATGCAGCTCTAAAGAATGCAGGACAGTGGCTACATTTCATTAGGAGATTTGGTATGTCACCAAAAATACTCGCAAATTTCTAGAGAGACCGTGGATGGCATTCTAACTGTCTGGTATGGGGCAGAGGGGGCGGTGCTACTGCACAGGATCGAAGTAAGCTTCAGAGAGTTGTAAAATTAGTCAGTTTCATCACGGGCACTGGCTTCAAAAAGACGGCGTCTGTCATTAAGGACCCTCATCACCGAGAGGGCATGGCTTCTCCTCATTGCTACCATCAGGAAGGAGGTACAGAAGCCTGAGGGCACACACTCAACAATTCACAAACAGCTTCTTCCTCTCTGCCATCTGATTTCTGAATGCACATTGAGCCCAAAAATTTTCTAATTTTAGGTAATATCCTTTTGAGGAACAGCAAGAAATATCCGCAGTCACATTTATTATCTACCAACATCTAAATTAGATGATCTAGTCAGTTACATCATTGTTAATTGTAGGAATAATACACTGTATGCAAATTGATTTGTGTTAGCAGATCTCCTTTGGCAAGACCACTGCACAAGTCACAGAGCATTACAGCACAGAAAAAGGCCCTTCAGCCCATTCAGTCTGTGCCAAACTATTACTCTGCCGAGTCCCATCAACCTGCACCTGGGCTAAACCCTTCCATTCTTCTCCCATCTTATCCAAACTTTTCTTAACCCACATCCACCACTTCTACTCATCCTACACGCTCATTTTCCCCTTGCATCCTTAACCCACGACCTTTAGTTCTAGTCTCACTTAACCTCAGTGAAAAAAGCCGACTTGCTTTTACCCTATCTGTACCCCTCAATTTTATATACCTCTATTAAATTTCTTCATTGTCCTTCGTTCCAGGAACTAAAGACCCAAATGATTCAACCTTTCCCTATAACTCAAGTTCTCAATTCCCGGCAACATCCATGTAAAGTTTATCTGCACTCTTTCAATCTTATGGATATCTTGCCCTGATCGGTACTGGGTTTTCTGATTTCTTCTGGGATAGTTGTAGGGAGTCACCATCATTAATTTGAATCTCCACTTTTGCTTTCTAACACTATTATTAAGGGGGCTGAGAGAAATCTTATTTTGACACTACATGGTACTTTTAAATGCCACTTTAGTTATATTGCAATTAATTACCAGTCAAATTCAGAAGACCAACTACATCTTTTCCTCATGGTATTTTAAACTTGACAAACAAATCAAACTCTATAAAATTATATGCAGTTTCCTTCCCAGTCAGAAACCCATTTTTGTAATGTCTGCTGATTAATTAAATGTAGTTAATTATAATTCTGGCACTGACTCAAATCAATTATTCTATACTTAATTAAGTTTTAGATCAAGACCTACAATGAGGGAAGAAGAAACAATTTACCACATGGATCAAACTTGATGTGTCAAATCTTACATCAGTATTCGCTATGCTTAGTTGAAAATGTGTGTGATATTTGGTGCGTACAGGAAGTCAAGAGCACAAGCCACTGATACTGGATTAATAATGTTCAGAAAAGGTAAAAATCTACAAAAGAGAACTAGTGAATTAGAGTTGAGGAAAAGCAGAATACTTCAATCTCATATCAAATGTTTCGGACATACCCAGCTCCTACTTTGTAATTAGTTTTCATAAATGCAGTGGATTCTGGTTAATTGGACTGCCACATATTTGGGACAGCTCTTAAAAGAACAAAAAAAACAAAAAACAAAATTGAGAAAATAGCTGGGATTGACTTCAATAATTTGAGACACTATGCCACTTAATTGGGCAGGAATCTGCTGCCGAACAGATTTGAGCTAGCGTTAGTCACATGGATTTGTGTGGTCATAAGGTACAACACAGTGCTTAGATCAATTAATTTCTAATTAGCATCAGTTGTTTGTGTTTGTGTTCAAAAAGCAGCAATTTTTAATCACTGTTAGTTGGGGAGAAATAAGCAGTACGAGCATTCAGAACTGTTTTGCTCACAGCGGTTTCAAGAATTCAAGCTTGGAGATGCCAGAGACGGCAGGGAGTGAAAAAGAAACAATTCACTACTTCAACAAGTTAGAAATTCTAAAGAATTTTAAGGTAATGACAATCATCTTGAATGTTACAATGAAAATGAAGATTTGAAAGATACAATTGTCAACAGCATTGTAGGAAGCCAGTCTATTATCTGCATCAGGTGTCCCAGTGATTTTGTTCATTTACAGTCAAAAGGACAAGATGCGGATGAATTCCTTTGTTGGTAAGTATTAAGAACTAATACACTGTTTATGGTACTGCAGTAGTATTGGTAGTGTTTAATTTGTTCTGTATTTCACGTAAAAACATTGTTTTTTTCCTCAGTTTGTCTTTTTTATACCTTTTTAAACTCATCATCATATACTGTGTCTCTTCAGAGATTGTCTGCCTGGTGTCAGTAGTCACATAACCAGCAATTGTGATATGCACCAGCTGCTCATCAAACCTGCAGACAAGGGGTGCTGTCGTAGTGTGCTGGACTGACCTCTACCTCGCTGAGGCCAGGCTGCAGCTTTCAGAGGCCTCCTCCTACCTATCCCTTGAAGAGGACCCCACTCCTGACCATCAGAAAACTGTCTCCGACGCCATCACTCTCCTCATCAAATCTGGAGAACTCCCATCAATTGCTACCAATCTCATAGTCCCCTTACCACACACTGCTCGCTTCTACCTCCAACCCAAGGTTCACAAACCTGACTGTGATTGTCTCTGCTCCTGCTTCACCAAACTCGTGTCCTCATACCTCGACGCCATTCTATCCCCCTTGGTTCAGTCCCTTCGCACCTATGTCCACGATACTTCTCATGCTCTCGATCTCCTCAGTAACTTTTAATTCCCTGGCCCCAACTGCTTCAATTTCACCATGGATATCCAGTCCCTATACACTTCAATCCCCATCAAGAAAACATTAAGTCACTCCGCTTCTTCTTCAATAAAACAATCAACTAGTACCCATCCACCACCCCCTTCTGCTGTCTGACAGAACTGGTCCTCACCCTCAACAACCTTTCCTTCAGCTCCTCCAACTTTCTCCAGACTCGAGAGGTAGCTATGGGCACCTGCATAGGCCCCAGCTATGCCTGCCTCTTTGTTGGCTATGTAGAACAGTCCATTTTCCAAACCTTTCCTGGAAATGCTCCCCAACTCCTTCTGCGATACCTTGACCACTGTACTGGGGCTACCTCATGCACCCATGCTGAGCTCACCAATTTCATCAACATTGCCTTCAACTTCCACTCTGCCCTTAAATTCACTTGGTCCAGTTCTGACACCTCCCTCCCCTTCCTCAATCTCTCTGTCTCCATCTCTGGAGAGAAACTGTCACTGGCCTACCAATTCCCACTATACCTCTTCCCACCCAGTCTGCTGTAAAAATGCTAATCCCTTTCCTCAGTTCTTTCATCTCCACCACACCTGCTCCCAGGATATGACTTTCCTTTCCAAGACATCTTCAAAGAACAGGGTTTCCCTTCCTATGCTTTTGTTGCTGCCTTCGTCTGCAACTTCTCTGTTTCCTGGATACCCACGCTCACCCCATTTTACCACCACCTTAACAGTGATAGAGCCTCTTGTCCTTACGTCCCACCCCGTGAGCCTCCGCATCCAAATGTCATTCTCCACAACTTCTGCCATCTCCAAAAGGATCCTACCACCAAATCTTTACCCCCCACCCCCCCCCCCCCACCACTCTCTACTTTCCATAGGAATCATATGTGATTCCCTTGTCCATTTGTCCCTCCCCACTAATTTCCGTCCTGGCACTTATCCCTTCAAGTGGTGTAAGTGCTACATCTGCCCATTAACCTCCTCCCTTATCATTATTCAGGGCCCCAAACAGTCTTTCAGTTTGAGGCAACATTTCACCCGCAAATCTATTGGGGTCATCTATTGTGTTCCATCTGGGTAGCCTCCAACCTGATGACATGAATATCAATTTTTCCTTCTGGTAAAAAAAATCCCTCCTCTTTCCCCTCATCTCCTACTTCCAACTCTGGCCTCTCACTTGCCTGTGCCATCCCCCTTCCCTTTCTCCTATGGTCTACTCTCTCTCTCCAATCAGATTCTTTCCACTGCAGCCCTTTCTTTCCTACCCACCTGACTTCACCTATGACCTTTCAGCTACCCTCCTACCCCTCCCCTTACTGGTGCCTTCCCCCTTCCTTTCCAGTCCTGAAGAAGGGTCTGGGCCCGAAACATTGACTGTTTGTTCATTTCCAGAGATACTGCCTGACCAACATTTTGTGCATGTTGCTTTGGACTTCCAGCATCTGCAGACTTTCTCATGTTTACCATTCATCACCTGCTTGCATGGCTTCAAGTGACCCTGCTTGGGGGGGGCTAAAAAAGGCACACCCTGCCCAAGGATGACCTACAGACTAGCAGAGGGAAGGAGTGCCTTGCACTTCCTTGGGTAGAGATGTATCTCCAACCTGCCACCCTCCTTTTAACTACTTCCATGAAACTTCTGCTAATTGGGCCAAAATGTACATGTCCTCCTATGTCCCAGTGAACCAGAATCCACTGCCGTACATTATGCTCAACACAGAGCAGTCTTTCTGTCCTAGCACTTCAGAGTTTATGTTAAACTATGCTAAAATCCTCAGTAGTTGAGAATGAGACAGAGGTACAATTCTGACTGGGAAAGCATCATTGCTGATGAGCTTGGATGTTCTTAATAACATTTAGGACAGAATGGAGACCAGACCAAAAAATTTAACAGAGTGAAGCAAAAGTAGACTACAAAGACTGTTATGACCCCAGCCCCCTCCTTTGTGAGAATCGCAAGAGCCCTAGTGAAGGGGGGGTCAATGACCCAAGAGAAGAGAAAGATACGTGCGGTGTCCCTCGTTTCACGGCGAGGCAAAAGCTGGCGACTGTGGTCATTGTCTCGTGGAGACACCTTTGTGAATTGGGAACTGTACTACGTGTATACCCTCAGGGCAAAGTGGGTGGAGAGACGGAGAGAGATTGCATCATCCCAACCCGATTGACATCTGAGGCCCCATGAGCTCAGATAAAAGAGGGGTTGTAAAGACGGCCCCCCAGACACACCAGAAGACACGCTAGAAATCCTGTGACAGCGTTTAATAGCGACAGCCGGTGGGGGGGTTCATGTGCGTCTTTTCCTTGCCTGGGATTGGCGACCTCACCACGGAAGAACGGCTTAGCTACAGGAGAAGCCACAAGTGAGCGGCCACTCCCCAACGAGACTCCGACGGATCGAACTCATAAAGGTTGGAAAAACCCGCCGGGTAACTGTCCCATTCAATCTCTATCTCTCTATCTCCAACAAAGTGCACCACCGCGACACCCCAAAAGACGGCAGCTGGTGGAACTACAGTGACCGCAAGAGACTTTTAGATATACAGCGGACAATATATACATTACCCCTAGACAACGATAGAGCTTATTTCTTATTGATTATTACTATACCTGCGCTTTAGATTGAGTATTGACAACGTATGTTATCTGAATGTTGGTATTAACCTTACTTTTGTGCCCCTTTATAAATAAAAACATTTAAAAATGGTACCATCAGACTTCAGCGGACCTCTCTATCTTTGCTGGTAAGTGATCCAGTTACGGGATACGTAACAACTTGGGGCCTCGTCTCGAGATTTGATACCAAATTGGGAGGTCAGTGAATTGGGTTTGTAAGTCAAAAAATTTGGATCTGGTATGCAGGTAGCCAGACGGGAAACCAGCAAAGATGGACGTGGATGAATTTATGAAAAACCCGACTCTGGAGGCGCTAGCGGCGGCTACAAAATTAGACTTGGTAAATCTGGCGAAGGGGTTAAGCCTCACAGAGGTGAGGTCATCAATGAAAAAGCGGGAAGTGCGAAGGGTCATAACTCAGTATTACATCGGGAAGAAGGTGTTTGCAGCTGAGGAGTTGGAAAATATCCCTGAAAAAGTACCAGCTAGTGGGATGGATCAGCTAGAGTTGGAGAAATTAAGGTTGGAACATGAATTTAAAATAAAGCAGCTGGAAGCAGCTGAGAAGGAGAAAGAACGGGCTGAGAAAGAGAAAGAAAGGGCCGACAAACAAAGGGAGCAGGAGTTCCACATAAAGGAGTTAGAGGTGAAACGGGACCAGGAGCTCCATCTAAAGGGGTTAGAGGTGCAAAAAGAGCAGGACCAAGCTGAAAAGCAAAGACAGCATGAAATTCAGCTAAAAGTAGCCGAGAAAGAGAAGGAACGAGCCGAGAGAGAGCAGGACCGAGCTGAAAAGCAAAGAGAGTATGAGGAGAAACAGAAACAGAGGGAACATGACTTGGAGATGGAGAAGTTAAAGAAAGAGCGAAGAGATCTAGGGTTAGATCGAGAGGAGAGGTTTAATGTTAGTCGGGAGTTGAGGGTAGTACCTCCATTCGAAGAGTCGAATGTTGATAGTTATTTCTTGCTTTTTGAAAAGGTGGCAGTAAATCAGAAGTGGCCCAAAGAGAAGTGGGTGGCGTTGTTACAAAGTGTGTTAAAAGGGAAGGCACAACGAGCATATGCGGCATTGGCCGTCGAGGGAGGGGAAGCGGAGAATTATGCCAAAGTAAAGGAGGCCATTCTCCGGAGTTACGAGCTAGTACCTGAAGCTTATAGACAAAGGTTCAGAAATTTACAGAAAGGGTCGAATCAAACATATACCGAGCTAGCCTATGAAAAGGGTGTGCTCTTGGACCGTTGGTGCACCGCGGAACAAATGGACAGGGATTATGGGCGTATCAGGGAGTTATTTTTGATTGAGGAATTAAAAGGGTGTGTTCCGGAGGAGATCCAGATGTATTTGAATGAGAAGCCGAATAAGTCCATCTCGGAAATTGCTAGGTTCGCAGATGAATATGCCCTAACCCACAGGACAAAGTTTTCCTCGCCAAAAGGTTACCCGAGAGACCGTGGGAACGACCGAGAAAGTCCGCCGGCTGAGGCAGAGGTCCCACCGAGAGCTAGTGGTAAGGTTGAGGGGGAAAGGCCAGGCGGCCCGAGATTTCCGGGCTTGACCTGTTTTAATTGTGGGAAGGGAGGACATATTGCCTCTAGGTGCTTTGCTCCGAGAAAGGAGCCAGAAAAAGGGAAAGCAGCGGTCCCTATCGGGTGTGCCGTGGTAATCAGTAAATCGACGAGAGAGCCCCGAGTAGACAGAGTACGAGAGGGGTCAGAGACTTGGCTGTCACCCGGAACCGTGTCCGTGAAGGGGGGAGACCCACCCATTCCCATCCGAATCTGGCGAGACACCGGGGCGGAGCTGTCGTTGATCCACCGTGAGATACTAGATTTCGGTCGGAGAAGGGGAATGGTCGCCGTGAAGGGGATAGGTACAAGAATAGAAATGGTGCCCCTACATCAGGTAATTATGGATTGTGAGCTGGTATCTGGACCAGTCGAAATAGGGGTGCCATCAGAATTCCCGAGAACTGACGCGGATGTCCTCCTTGGAAATGATTTAGCCGGGGGGCAGGTTTGGACACGGCTCAAACAGCCTGTGAGGATTGCAGCCCCGCCCCTCGCATCTCCAGTCTGTACCACAGGCGCGAGCATTCGCAGCCTGTTGAGAAAGGCAGCTGAGAAAGCGAGCAGTTTAAATCTGGCCAGTATTGATTTGGCCGAGACAGTCCTACCGACCCTGTACCACGAGGGTTCTGAGGGTGGTAAACCGAAGAGTAGTAAAGTGAAAGGGGTTAAGGGAGAGGAGCTAGATCTTCCCTTAGCGAAGAGAAAGGTCCTAGAGGTAGGAAATAAAGATGAGAAACGGAAAAAGCTATTAAAAGGTCCAGAGTTGGACATGGATGATCTGTCGGGGGTGGCAGCCCTGTTTGAAGAAGTTGAGAGTTGTCAAGGTGTTCCCGATAATGAGATGAAGGCAGTCCTAGATGAAAAGGATGCCATTACCTTGGAGAGGTCTGCTGGGTTGGCAGACGAGGTTGTTTCAGCCCGCGGGGTTGAGTTTACTCCGGAAGGGAGTTGCCCAGAGAGGAACTGGGAGGATCAGGGGAATTTAGAATTTGAAAAGGGTACGGGTACTGAAAGCCTGGAAGAGGCAGATGTCCCGTTTGAGTGTGTCCAAGATGTGGATGCACGTGGTACTGAACCTAGTAATGGAGCTCAGAAAAAGTCTGAGGTATTTGATTCAGTTGAAAAGGAATGCAGTCCCTGTGGGTCAGATGGACTGGGTTCAGTGAAGACAGGGTTAACCCTGGTAATTGGGGGAAGGGAGGGTTCCCAGGTGTTTGTACACGAAGGGGTGGTGAACCTTAAAGTGGAACTCGACCATGGGGGGATAAACATTATTATTGAAGGGAACGGGAAGTTTGTAGTTCCCAAATAGAATGAAGAAAATTTAAAGTTTAGATTGGTGTCAGAAGAAGCAACCAGGCTACAGAAACGATGGCTTGGTAACGCGGTGCCTGCGCATCGATTACAGGTTGATTAGGAATGTAAAGGTGCCCCACACGCTGTTGTTATTCAAGAGAGCGCTGTGAAAAAGCCGAATTTTAAATGCGGCCTGAGGGAAACGTTCGAACGGAAACCCATCAGCCTGCACGGTCTTGACAAAAGGGTTAGCTACCTGTGTAACATTAAAGAATTGGGTGGAAATTCACACGATGATTTAAGTTTGGGACACGGTGTTGAGAGAATAACCCTTATGGAACGGAAAGGCGGGAGAGTACCTCGCCAAATTACCCAGGTCTCCCACGTAGGAACTCACCGGAAAAGAGGTGACGGTTAATGGGGGCACCATTTTTAAATAGAAAAACCGGCTGTACGGGATTTTGACAAAGCATGTGAATAACAAAGACAACCCCCTTGGAACCCTGCCTGTTGAAATCTGATGCTACCAGCCTTTAGTCAGGGACAAGATGTTACCATATTAACGGAAGTGCCACTGTAATCGTTAACTGTTTAGACGCTGAAAAATGTATGACGGTACAACTCTGTAGTTAAAAGAAAAGCTTTTGTACTATGTTAGATCCTAAAACCCTGTAAAACTCTGTACCACTCCGTTTTAACCACTGGTAAAAACGTTTTTAAGAGGGGAGGTGTTATGACCCCAGCCCTCTCCTTTGTGAGAATTGCAAGAGCCCTAGTGAAGGGGGGGGTCAATGACCCAAGAGAAGAGAAAGATACGTGCGGTGTCCCTCGTTTCACGGCGAGGCAAAAGCTGGCGACTGTGGTCATTGTCTCGTGGAGACACCTTTGTGAATTGGGAACTGTACTACGTGTATACCCTCAGGGCAACGTGGGTGGAGAGACGGAGAGAGATTGCATCATCCCAACCTGATTGACATCTGAGACCCCATGAGTTCAGATAAAAGAGGGGTTGTAAAGACGGCCCCCCCAGACGCACCAGAAGACACGCTAGAAATCCTGTGACAGCGTTTAATAGCGACAGCCGGTGGGGGGGTCCGTGTGCGGCTTTTCCTTGCCTGGGATTGGTGTCCTCACCACGGAAGAACGGCTTAGCTACAGGAGAGGCCACAAGTAAGCGGCCATTCCCCAACGAGACTCCGACGGATCGAACTCATAAAGGTTGGAAAAACCCGCTGGGTAACTGTCCCATTCAATCTCTATCTCCAACAAAGTGCACCACCGCGACACCCCAAAAGACGGCAGCTGGTGGAACTGCAGTGACCGCAAGAGACTTTTAGATATACAGCGGACAATATATACATTACCCCTAGACAACGATAGAGCTTATTTCTTATTGATTATTACTATACCTGCGCTTTAGATTGAGTATTGACGACGTATGTTATCTGAATGTTGGTATTAACCTTACTTTTGTGCCCCTTTATAAATAAAAACATTTAAAAATGGTACCATCAGACTTCAGCGGACCTCTCTATCTTTGCTGTTAAGTGATCCAGTTACAGGATACGTAACAAGACAAATGTGACAGCGGACAGTGATGCACAAGGCAGAGGTGGGGGAAAGTATGTGGAAAATTGTAATGACTGAAATTTGAAAAAGAAAGGATATCCTGGCCAAGTTAAAAATTTGGAGACAATTCCTTATCATTCTCATGTTTAAATCTCTTCACGATTTCAACTTTCCTAAAAATTGACACTGCAGAGGTGTCCATCAATGTTTCCTTTCCTTCTTTAAAAACTGCCATAAAACCCTGTCACCTTGTCAAAACTGCTGATAAAACAACTTTTAATTAATCATCTACTTTTGATCCCCAGCCTGTGAAATGCTTAGAAATGCTTTTCTATGTTAAGGTATTTTATAAATGCAAGCTTTGTTGATGTTGTCACTGATATCTTTAAATATGAGTGTAAGGAGTGATTATTCGAACACCACAAAATCAAATGCTTAACCTATGGGAGCTGGAGGTGGAGAGAGTGAAAGTGGGAAGGGAGAAGAAGATGTATAGAAGGAAAGAAGCAAGTGGGGGAGGCTGAAAAAGAGACAGAGCTAAACAATGGAAAATTACAGAAGGGGAAAAGAAAATGAAGTCAAATAACCAAATATCAATTTCCTATGTAGAAACTAGAACTATTATGTACATCACCAACAGACTGAATAATAGACTTTTGTTAAAACTTACATCTTCATGACCATGCATGCAAGCCAAATGAAGTGCTGTATTTCCATTATTATCTTGTATCTCAGTGCTGGCCTTGTAATCTAGCAGCAGCAACTATATAGTAAAAGAAAAATAATTAAAACTGTTGTGTATTAATTGATTAAAATAAAAATAATGCTGTTTTACTTTAAATTAGAATTGAAGTTATATTGTTAAAGACGGAAAATGTTGGGAAAACTCAAATCAGGTGGCACAGAGTTAATATTTCAGTTCTAATAGAAGGATTATCAATCTGAAACATTAATCTGGTGCCTTTTTCCAGATGCTGCTTGACCTACTGAATATTTCCAAAATTTTCAGGTTTTCCAGCATCTGGAGTGTTTAATTTTAAAAAGAAATGTTATATAAACCAAATATTCTGGGGTGAATTTCTTACTGCTGTATGTGGATTGGAGACAGTGGGCAATATTATATCACTATTTCTCCAATTACAACTCTCGCATACTTTTCTTTGTTTACATCCAGTGCATTACACACTTATTAGAGTGTCTTCATGGTTAATTAATTTTCCTGTCAAAAACACAATAGAAATATGAGGTATTTTGCTTTACTACATTTACTTAAAATGGAAATACTAACAATAGTTTTTAGGCATGTCTTGAAAATCTTAGTCAAATTTACTTACAGTGACATTTTGATACCCCTTCTGACAAGATAGATGAAGTGGGGTGGACCCATGATAGTCTGTAGCATTAACAGCACCTCCTTTTGACACCAACACATCAATCATCATTGGTTGACCTTGAGGATAAAGCTCATTATTAAAAGACCATTCCAAACAAAACTATTGTACATCAATGCCAAGTTAACAATGTGCTATGTATACAGCCCAATACATAATATTATGCTTAAATTTAATGTTCAGTTTCAAATTTTAAAAGCATTTTAAAATGTAAGGATTAAAAATGTAGTAGAAGTTTGCTAAACATAGATGTCTGATCACAGTAACAAATGCTTACCACAGAAAGCAGCTACATGCAACGGGGTGTAACCCCGGTCATCTCGGGAAGATGGAGTGACAATAGATGGATCATTCATCCTACTACAAAATAGAAAGTTTATCAGGCCAGCTTTCCCACTAACCAATTATTTAAAACTGAAATTTATATAAGTAAATACATAAACCTAATAAATGGGTCACCAGTATGATGTTTCCGGTAAGGGAGATTCTCAATCAGAAATTCAGTAATAGGCACATTCAATGTTAGTACTAAAAGTGATATCGTGAACATGACAACGATGGATTCTGGAATCAGGTGTATAACATGTTCATTCAACCAGGACTTAAAACCCATGGTCCCTTCATGATCTCTTCCCCTTCTTTACAGTGTTACACTGCCATTTATTCACCTCTCTAGTTCCTAAATCAATTCTTTATTAACCTCCATTTCCTAGTTTCCTGCTGTCTTCATAGACTTCAGTTAGTTCAGAGCAATTATTTGTATTTTTCTTGCCACTGTCCGAAGCAACCATCGTTACAAGAAAGAACACTACTCTCTTCCTTCCACACTCATTCCCATTCCCTCTTCAATCCTCTCACATACCACACACAATGTTCACTGGAAATTATACCAATGACTTTCACTTGTGGTATATTTAAGAACTGGCAGGAAACTTGGGTCTTGGCAACAACCATCAGATTCAGTAGTTTCAGGTAAGAGATCTCAATTGCAATATATAAAATAAGGCTCGTCATTGTCCTGCTTGATGTTATCAATACTCAATGAAATAGAAAAGAGTCACCAAATTGCATTGCACCAGCACCAAATGACTGGATTCACCCTTTGTAAATTGACACCTGTGCCTATTAAGCTTAATTCTACAAAATAAACCCCCATGGGTCAATACAGCAGTCAAAGCTAAATGAATGCATTTGCTCTTTCCTCCACAGAATACAACCTTCATCACAACTGATAGGTCCATGATAGTCTTGACTGATATATTGCAGTTGCAAAAGACATGGACTGTATATGAACACCTAGATAACGGTGTTGATCCTAGATCCATAAGATAACGGTTCATCTGATAGTAACGTTAATTTTGAATTCCTGCCTACCCTTTCACACACCTGCTAATAAAACATATATCTACCTCTACATTAAAATATTCAAAGACTCTGCTTCTATGACCTTTGTATAAAGTACACACACACACACACACACACACACACACACACACACACACACACACACACACACACACACACACACACACACACACACACACACACACACACACACACACACACACACACACACACACACACACACACACACACTTTATTACCAGCTTACCCTGACACGAGCTTTTCACAGCTATCACAGAAGCAGAGGGGATGGCACATCTTTTGAACACTGTCTTCACTGGGTTCACCTTCACTCAGCAGTGTTTCCACTTCTGCCTGATTACCAGCTGCAATGTGCTACATGAAACAAGTAGGAGATTAAATTATACAAAACATTTATAAAAAAGATTATATTATAGTATAACTATTTATGATTTTTTTTTAGTTTATCATCTCTTTTGCCCATGGTCTCTTTCTTGCCTTCCAACTCTATCTATACACACACACACACACACCCCCCCCCCCAAGTGCAGTCTCACAAATGTCTTATAAGGGTTCAGCATTACATCCTTCCTTTTGTATTCTCGTCCTCTCAAAATAAATGCTAACATTACATATACATTCCTTACAACTAACTCAACCTTCAGGTTAACTGTCAAGTCCCTTTGCACATCTGATTTTAGAAAATAGTCCATGCTTTTATTCGTTCTACCAAAGTGCATGGCCATGCACTTTCATACACTATATTCCATATGCCAATCCTTTGCCCATTCTCCTAATGTGTCCAAGTCCTTTTGCAGGCACCCAGCTTCCTCAACACTACCTACCCCTTAATCCACCTTCATATCATCTGCAAACTTGGCCACAAAGCCATCGATTCCATCATCCAAATCATTGACATATAACAAAAAAAGAAGTGGTCTCAACAGAGACCCCCATGGAACACCAGTAGTCAGTCACTGGCAGCCAACCAAAATAAGTCCCTTTATTCCCATTCTTTGCCTCCTGCCAGTCAGCCAATCTTCACTCCATGCTCTTAACTTTCTTATGATGTCATGGGCTTTGATGTTGTTTAGTAGCCTCATGAGCAGCACCTGTCAAAGGCCTTCAGAAAATCAAAGTAATCAACATCCACTGACTCTCCTTTGTCTCTGCTGCATATTATTTCCTCAAAGAATGCCAATAAAATGGTCAGGCAAGATTTCCCCTCAAGGAAACCATGCTGACTTTGGCCTATTTTGTCATGTGCCTCCAAGTCCCCTGAAACTTCATCCTTAATAATGGACTACAACATCTTTCCAACCACTGAAGTCAGGCTAACTGGCCTACCATTTCCTTTCTTCCTCCCCACCCTCCCTTCTTGAAGAGTGGAGTGACATTTGCAATGCTGCAGACCTCTGAAACCATTCCAGAATCTAGTGATTCCACAATCTCTTCAGCTACCTCTTTCTTAACCCTGGTCTATAGTCCATATGGTCCAGGTGACTTATCTACCTTCAGAATTTTCAGCTTCCCAAGCATTTACTTCTTAGTAATAGCAATGACATTAACTTTTGCCCCTTAATACTCTCACATATCTGGCATTCTGCTAGTGTCTTACACAGTGAAGACTGACACAAAATACTTGATAAATTTGTCCACCATTTCATGGTCTCATTGCAATTACTACATCTTAGTCCTGCTGAAGGGTCTGAGCCCGAAACGTCGACTGTACTCTTTTACTCAGATGCTGCCTGGCCTGCCGAGTTCCTCCAGCATTTTGTGTGTACTACATCTCCAGTGTCATTTTCCACCAGTCTGATATCTGATCTCTTTTACTCTTTATGTATTCGAAATTTTTTTTATCCCTTTTCATATTATTGGCTAGCTTACCTTCATATTTCATCTTTTTTCTCTAGCTTTTTTTTAAAGTTACCTTCTGTTAAAAGCTTCCCAATCTTCTACCTTCCTTCTAATTCTTGCTACATCTCCTCTCTTTTGTCTTTATGCTAGGTTTGACTTTCCTTCTCAGCCACAGTTGCCTCTTTCTCCCTTTAGAATACTTCATCTATGGGATGCATTTTTCTGTGCCTTCTAAATTGTTCCCCAAAACTAGCCATTGTTGTTCTGCTGTAATCCCTGCTAGTGCCCCCTTCCAATCAACCTTGGCCAGCTCCTCTCTCATGCCCGTGTAATTCCCTTTACTTCACCGTAATATCAATACATCAGATTTTAGCTTCTCCTTATCAAACCGCAGGGTGAATTCTATCATATTATGATCACTGCTTTCTAAGGGCTTCCTTTACCTTCCCCTCCTTAATCAAATCTGTGTCATTACATAAAAACCAATCCAGAATTGCCATATCCTTAGTGGGCTCAGCCACACTACTCTAAAAAGCCATTACGTCTACACTCTACAAATTCCCTCTCTTGGGATCCAGCACCAACCTGATCTTCCCAGTCTACATGCATACTGACTATCACAACATTGCTCTTTTTACATGCCTTTTCTACCCCATTGCAATTTGTAACTCACATCCTGGCTACTGTTCAGAGGCTTGTATATGACTCCCATTAGGATCTTCTTGCCCTTGCAGTTTCTTAACTCTACCAACAAGGATTTTACATCTTCCAATCCAACGTCATCTCTAAGGACTGGATTTCATCTTCTCTTAACCAAGAGCCACCCCACCCCCCTCTGCATACCTGCCTATCCTTTTGATACAATATGTATCCTTGAATATTATGCAGCTATGATCATGTTTCAGCCAACACTCAGCGATACCGACAATGTTACACCTGCCAATCTCTAACAGCGCTACAAGATCAGCAACCTTCTTCCGTTTTCTGTGTGCATTCAAATAGAACACCTTCAGGCCTGCATTCGTCACCCTTTTCAACTCTGGCACCCTGTTACACTTCCATGGTCCACTGGTGTTATCTTGTTACATCACTTCAATCACGTGAATATGCTTCAATTATTCTAAATATTATACAATAAGTTTCTTAAAATTCAGTTTACTGAAACCAGACAGTGAATCAAAGCTGTTTCACTTTAAGATACAGTGCATAATACTTCCTGTGGTCTGAATCTAGTTACCGCATCATTAGTATGCTTGAAAGGTTTAGGAGTACAACATTTATCACTATTCTATTTTTGTGATAAATAATGAAAACCTATTTTAAATATTTATGTAATATGACAGCATTTTAAAAAGGGCTTTTAGAATAGGAACAGAACATTTGACTTGAGGCATTTACTAGGAGAGTCATGGAAATGAGAAGTGTGACATCTTGTATAACACAAATATTAACAGCACAGTGTGACTGCTGATGTTCCAGGTTCAATATTCAAAGCTGCCAGATGGTTAATCAGCAGCACACTCATATGCATTTTGCCCAGAGATTAATGGGTGCTACTGATGACTCCAATCTACAGGCTCTTCTGATACGTTGCATTAATTTAAGTAGCTACTGAGGAGGGCACATGAGGGAAGTTTAAATTCAATATAAAACTATAACCCAAAATGTAAAGAACTCTTATTTATAAAGAGCCAGGTCTTAATTTTACTACAGGCTTCCTAAATACTCCTCCCACCAACTCTTCTACCAAACCACAAACCCAATTCCTTCATAGGTTCATGCTCATTCAAGAGCCTCCTGCCTTTCAGTAGATTGGATATGTGGAGAAATCTTGGCAGACCCTGGGTTAGTGCTAACAAAGCTACCCACAAGTGCAAAGGCTGGGAGATTTTAGCTCCAGCTGTTTTATTAATGGACCAGACAATGAGAAGGTCAGCAATTCAGCAGTCGTCTAGTAACCCCACAACTGGGCCATCCTCGGAATGGGAATGAAAGCAAATATCAATACTGACAGCGGTAACCGCTAGTCAGTGGGCCATACATTCCAGCCCATTCTTAGAAAACCAGTGCAAATTCCTTCCCCATTACTTTATAATTAACATTAAGAAAATTACTATATTAATTTATAATTCCATTAAGTTCACTCATTTTAATCACATGTAATAAAGATGATTAATTGCCATGCCAAATATTGATCAGTTGAAGAACAAGGCAGAGCACAATGAAAGTACATATCAAATATTTTAAGCAAATACCAGAATTGATTTGTATCATAAATAATTCACACTCACCTCAAACAAAATATCAATTGGGGTTGATGACGGCTGATACAGCAAGTTCATTCTTTCTCTAAAAAATGTTTTATCATTTAGTTCTCCTGATCCCTGTAAATGAAAAAGAGCTTTTAAAAAGTTTAGTTCATAACAATGCAACCTTATTATCTACACAATCTGATTTTTTGTGTAATACATGTGAATTATTAAGTATACTCAACCCTTAAATACAAGTCACAGCATCAAAGGTCCTCTTCAACCAATTCCTCTGATTGGCACTGAATCATATTGTAAATCTCGCCCATTTAGAGAGACAATAGATGTGATCTACTCTGGTTGAAGACATCAGAATAGACATTAAACAAAGCTGTTTTGTATACTTTGCTTTTGACACTACTGATCCTATTATTTAAAACAAATCTGTTGATAAGATTGCTAAATTGAGACAAATGGTTAACCACAAAAGGTTACTTTCCAGACTTCTTTGAAGGCAGATGTCCCCCCCCCCCCCACCCCCGCAACAGCAACCAAGAACAGGTGGTGATTTCATAAGTATATAAAAGCTATAGGTATGATTAAAACACAAAGGCTTTAGAATTCCACTCCTGACTATCCTGCTAGCGAAAGTACAGTCTCTGGAAAGTAAAACTGAAGACTTCAGAGCTTAATTGCTGTACCAGAGGGACATCAGGAACTAGTGTGTACTTTGCTTCATGGAAACATGGCTATTCCACAGCACTTTTGGCCATAGCACTGCAGCTCAATGGCTTCACCATTCTCTGCAAAAACAGGATAGCTCAGTCTTTTAAGGGCAGAGAGGGTGGACTATGCTTTATGATTAACTTAGCGTGGTGCACAAACGTAGTGGTTCTGTCTCAGTCCTGCTTATTTTTAATCTGCTGAGGGAGTTTCCACCATCATCCTGGTAGCAGTGTACATTCCACCTCATGCAAATGTCAGGCAGGCACTAAAAGAGCTGAGCAACATAATCAGCAAGCATGAAACTGCACAACTTGAAGACTTCCCTATCATTCCAGTAGATTTCGATCAGACCAGCATGAAGAGGTCCCTGAACAACTACCACCAACATATCACCTGCAGAACCAGAGCAGCCAACACACTGGACTTGTTATACCACCAAGAACACTTAGCATGCCATCCCACTTCCTCACTTTGGGAAGTTCAATCACCTGGCTGTACTTCTAATCCGAGTGTAAAGACAGAAACAAAACATCACAGCATCAGTGGTAAGGACCAAGAAGAGATGGTTAAGGGAGGCAGAGGAGCGCTTATAGGACTGCCTTGAGTCAATGGACTGGTCCATGTTCAGAGATTCATCTTCAAGTCTGAATGAACGTGCCACAGTTGTCATTGACTTCATCAAGACGTGTCTGGTTAATGCGTGCCTTTGAGAACATACCGATCATACCCAAACCAAAAGCCGTGGATGAAGCAGGAGGTTCATGCTGAGGGTTAGATCTATGATTCAGAACTATACAAATAGTCCAAGTATGACCTACCGAAGGCTATTTTAAGGCTGAGAAAACAAATCTGATTGAGGTTAGAGACAGAATTGGGTGCACGTCAGCTCTGACAGGGTTTGCAGGCCATTACTTCCTACAAAGTGAAACCTAACATCATGAATAAATGTGATGCTTCACTCCCAGATGAGCTCAACACTTTATATGCACACTTCAAAAGGGAGAATAAAACTACATCTGTGCTAATCCCTGTAGCATCTGAGGATGATCACCCTGTGATCTCTGTCTTGGAGGCTGACATCAGAACATCTTTCAAGAGGGTGAATCCTTGCACGGCGTCAGGCCCTGGTCAGACTCTGAAAATCGGTACCAACCAACTGGCAGGAATGTTCAAGGACATCTTCAATCTCTCACTGCTGCCTATAAAGTTGGAGGTTCCCATCTGCTTCAACAGTCATATCAGTGTGCAAAAAGAGCAGGTGAGATGCTTCAACAACTATCGCCCAGTGGCACTCACTTCTACTGTGATGAAGAGCTTTGAGAGGTTGGTCATGGCCAGCATCAACTTCTACTTAAGGAAGGACCTGAACCTACTATAATTTGCCAGTCACCACAATAGGTCTACAGTAGATACAATCTCACTAGTTCTCCCTTCGGCCTTGGCTCACCTGAACTATAGTAATACCCATATCAGGTTGCTGTGTATTGATTACATTCAGCGTTCAACACAATCATACCCTCAGTTCTAATCAACAAGTGCCAAAACTTGGGCCTCTGTTCCTCCCTCTGCAAATGGATCTTTGACTTCCTCACCGAGAGACCGCAGTCTGTGCAGATCAGAAATAACACTTCCTCCTCACAGTCTGCACTGGCACACTTCAAGAATGTGTGCCTAGCCCATTGCTCTACTCTCTCCACATTCTCAATTGTGTGGGTTGGCACAGCTCAAACATCATTTACAAATTTGACAATAACACAACTATGGAGAAGAATTTCCGATGGTAACGAGGAGGAAAACAGGAGTGAGATAGATCACGTAAACACAAGGAAATCTGCAGATGCTGGAAATTCAAGCAACACACACAAAATGCTGGTGGAACGCAGCTGGCCAGGCAGCATCTATAGGAAGAAGTACAGTCGACGTTTCGGGCCGAGACACTTCATCAGGCTGCGTTCCACCAGCATTTTGTGTGTGTTGCGTGAGATAGATCAGTTGATTCAGTGGTGTCACAGCAACAGCCTTGCACTAATGTCAATAAGACCAAGGAATTGATTGTGGACTTCAGGAAGGGGAAATCCAGGGAACATACACCAGTCCTCACTGAGGGATAAGAAATGGAAAGGGTGAGCAGATTCAAGTTCCTAGGTGTCAACATCTTTGAGGTTCTACCCTGAGCCCAATGGCATGGTAGCATAGTGGTTAGCACAGCACTTTACAGTACAGGCAACCTGGGTTCAATTCCTGCCGCTGTCTGTAAGGAGTTTGTACATTCTCCCTATTACCTCCTGGGCTTCCTCCAGGTACTCCAGTTTCCTCCCACAGTCCAAAGGTTAATTAATCATTGTAAACTGTCCCATAATTAGGCTCAGATGAAATCGCTAAATGGCACGGCTTGAAGGGCTGGAAGGCCTATTCCGCGCTGTATCGCAAAAAAAATTACAAAGAAGACGTGGCAGTAGCTATATTTCATGAGGAGTTCGAGGAGAATTGGTTTGTCACCAAAAGCACTCAATTTCTACAGATGTACTGTGGAGAGCATTTTAACTGGCTGCATTGCAGTCAGGTCTGGAGGGGCCACTGCACAGGATTGGAAAAAGCGGCAGTAAATTGTAAACTCAGCCAACTCCATCATGGGCACTAGCCTCCCCAGCATCCAGGATGACATCTTCAAAAGGCAATGTCTCAAAAAGGTGGCACCCATCATCAGGGACCCCCCATCATGTGCCCTCTTCTCATTGCTACTATCAAGGAGGTGGTACAGGAGGCTGAAGGCATACACTCAAAGTTTCAGGAACAGCTTCTTCCCCTCCACCATCAGTTTTCTGAATATGAACACAACCTTAGCTTTTCTCCCACTTTTTTTGCACTATTTATTTATTTATTTTTTTAAATACTGTAATTCATTCATTTCTACAGCACAGGACCGAAAGAAGCTACAGAAGGTTGTAAATTTAGTCGGCTCCGTCTTGGGTACTAGCCTACAAAGTACCCAGGGCATCTTCAAGGAGTGGTGTCTCAGAGAGGCAGCGTCCATTATTAAGGACCCCCAGCACCCAGGGCATGACCTTTTCTCACTGTTACCATCAGGTATGAGGTACAGAAGTCTGAAGGCACACACTCAGCCATTCAGGAACAGCTTCTTCCCCTCTACCATCCGATTCCTAAATGGACATTGAACCCATGAACACTACCTAACTTTTAAATATATATTATTTCTGCTTTTGCACGATTTTTAATCTACTCAGTATACATATACTGTAATTGATTTACTTATTTATTGTTATTATTATTATTAATATCATGTATTGCATTAAACTACTGCTGCTAAGTTAACAAATTTCATGACACATGCCGGTGATAATAAACCTAATTCTGATCAAGTTTTTAAAATTATTTTGTATTGCAATGTACTGCTGCCACAAAACAACAAATTTCACTACATATGCCAATGATATTAAACTTGATCCTCATTTAAATGAGACACTAAATTCCAGGAAGCTTCGAAACAAATGGACTGGATCATCCTTGAGCAGCCCACTACCCAGTCTCGATAGCATGGTCTCCACTCACTCATCTTTATTTGCCAGATTCACATAACCAAGCAGACCCTCTGCACCAACAGGGCTCATGCAAGACTAAATAATCTTCAATTAACAACTTATTATTAAAAATCTAAGACATTCTTCAACCAGCCATAAATGGATTATTTATAAACTCTTAAAATGTAACTGATAAGCAAGGACATTTTAAAAACTATTCAAGAAGGTATTTTTAAAAAGAGTTAAACAATAAAACTAAAATTTAGTTAAAATGCATTAAAGCTTTCAGAGAAAATTTCAAGTGAACAACTTATAAGTACTTTTCTTTAAGATGGCAAACCCATTAAAATGAAAAGCGCCCATCATTCACATGCTAGCCCTCCTTGGGGTAGAGCTGAGGGCCAGATACAAGGTGTATCCTAACCCAGTCTTCAGCAAGTCACTGCTGTATCACAACACTCAATGGGCAGTTCGAGAACAAAGCAGACAGTCAGAGGTATTGGCCGTTGACCTCCAGCTTATTTTGAATTTCCACTTTCAAATACATAAAACCAAGATTTGCTGACCCCCTCCCCCTCCAAAAGTCAACAGTTCCCTTTGGAGTCTCCAGCTTTTACTCAATTTGAGTTGCCCCAAGGATCCTGGGAGGAAATAAAAGATGAAAACAGTGCTAAAATATTCACCTTTAGTATTCATCAAAGCAAATAATTAAAAATGTCTGTTCATAACAGATAATCACTACATAACTTGCAAAAATATTAATCCGAATTTCATTCAATGAAAGAGAGAAGGGATTATAAGGTGAAATAACCCAAGCTTTAATCTTTGGATATTCACTGAAATTCATAAACTTTGAATATTAAAATCTACAACCACCTTATTTGTACATTGGTGTTAATTGCAAAATCAACTAGATGTACAATTTATGCTTCTCAGCACATTCCGGCAAGATTTAGAAAACTGACATTTAAATTATAGTTACTATTCTATAGATTTGCTGCGTATACCCATAGGAAAATGAATCTCAGGGTTGTATGTAGTGACCTACATGTGCTCTGATAATAAAATTTACTTTGACTTTAACTATAAAATTTTGTTAATATGAACACTTCCCTCCTATAATACTGAACATTTCTGTTTCCAATACACCTAGCACTAAACTTACCAATCATCCACTTACCTCTGATCAAGTGCAGTATTCTTGAGTTTTGTATGTGGGAAGTACCATCGTTTTCTTATTTACCCACTAAACCATTCAGTGCACCTTTAAGAAACTGCTTTTCATTCCAGCAACCAATATGGGCAACTAAAAATCAAGCTTTCAGTTCACTTCTATTTGCTCTGTTCCTGCTGCTCCTTCCACCCCATTCCATCAGATGCCTGCCCCCATTCCCTTTTGCTACCAATTGAATTCAGCTTGCATCCATGATGAGCCTAGTTCCTTCTACTTCTTCCCATCCCATTCTGTAAAGATTTACTACCTCCAGCCACAACTCCACCACATCATCAATCCCACAATTATTATTACAATGTCTACAGCTCCACTGCTGGTTCTTCCATGTGCAATCCCTCATATTATTAGTGGAAGGCCCTGTAAAACTCTAACACACCAAATCTAACAACCATCCTTTCATACCAGCAAATTACACAGCAAACTCTAATGCAGGCCAGTGGTAATGAACACTAACATGCACAGCTACTTCTCCTCCCACCGTGAACCACTAACCTTCCAAAACTCCCAGAGAATTCAAACCAACACCATTCCATGCACTCCCAATCTGTGTATTCCCCACTACACTGTAGGACTGCTTTCCTAATACTACCACCTCAGCTTGCTCTGCAATTTACCTTCATTCAATTATTTTCCCTTACCTATAAGATAATTCTTCAGTATTCAGGGTGTTGTTTAATTTTTACTTAAGGCATTGCTTCCCCACAAAGTGCAAGAAAACCAAGATTTAAACCTGAGATTATCACTCATTCTAATGAAATGGATTAGAGCCACTCAATCACTCAGCTCCTATTTTGGGTTAACATTCACACACAAAAAGGAAATCCATTGAAATTAGCAGATTGTTCAATAATGTAGAAGTGTTCTTACAGGCCGACCAAGAGTCAGGTTGCCCTGATGAATATAATCTACTGCGGCCTCAAAGGAAGTTAAACAGTATCCGAGTTCATCCTTGACTGGACTGCAAAATCGAAAATTCTTGATATAACTGAGATTAGCCATCCTGTAATAAGAAAAATAAGCTATATAAACATTTCATGAATAGAGTTTTTAAACCACACACGTTAATCATGTGCTTCAATTCATGCAACTACTTTCACTGTAGCTCTGTAGCTCTATATTGGATATTGCAAAATACCCCCATCATAAAATCAGAGCTCAGAGCAGTTACAGTCAATATCGCCAGGCGAGAGGACAGGACTGATGTACAGTCTTTAATATTTCAAAATTCTTCCTTATCATTGTTATTCTGCAAATGAAAGTGTCAATTAGTACAGTTGTGAATGACCATATTTTAGGCAAGGCTGTTTGGGTTACAAATTTACTCAATATTTTACTGAAATCTTGAAATCATGGGTGTACAAAGTACTGATCTAAACCTTGTGGTTGAGACTGCATTCTTTTAATATTTTGACTGAATCTTTAAGCTACATTTTGCAATGTCTACAACAATGTGACTTCACTTCACACGCCAAAGGCACAACAGTGAGCCAAGCTGATATGTACAATTCAATTTACTTTCTTCGGATAATAAAACATCCACAAATTTAAAAGCAGATAGAAACCAACTGCAAGTCCTCCAAGTCAGTACACTCAAAACCAATAAACAAACCAGCATTTGTTCTGATTCTGAACTAATATTCCTTCCTGAATTATTTTCTTTCCATGGTGAAAATTTCAGCTCATTTCCTGTCTACAAGCTTTTTCATGCATCTCAGCAACATTCCTCCACTTTTTTATGAAAAAATAATCATCTATTGTGTTATTTAAGTTGAAAAAACAAATTGATCTTCAAAGCACATGAAATACAAGAGCTATAGATGGGAAGCAGGCTAACGTCATTCTATTTTCAGAAAGAACAGTAGGAAGAATAAAGTTGAAACTTATCTAAAAGTTCTAGTATTTTATTTATAATTGTTAGCAAAAAACAAACTAATGAGCTACAGCTTACAATTGTTCCCATTTTACTAAAATGTTATTAGTATTCCATTTATTTATACTAGGCCATCAGCCTGATTAACTCATGCTGATTTGAGTGCTTTTCTATGTTACACTGACTGATCTATTTATTAGAAATTACTATGATTGCACATTGCACATTTAGATGGAGACATAACATAAAGATTTTTACTCATGTATGTGAAGGATGTAAAAAATAAAGTCAATTCAATTCAATATTGAGAATCAATATAGTTTACTTTAGCTACATGCATCAGAAGAGTAGCTAAGTAAAATAGCATTAGTGACAGAATTCACAATTTTTGATATCTGGCAAAAAAGTATATTTCAACATTGCTTGGTTATTCTAGCATAAATGACAATCTGGTTTGGTCAAACATAGAAAACCTACATCAAATGCAGGCCCTTCGGCCCACAAAGCTGTGCCGAACATGTCCTTACCTTAGAAATTACTTAGGGTTATCCACAGCCCTCTATCCCAGATGATGTTAGTTTACTTCCTGATGGTAAATTCCATGTTCAATAAATCTACCATATCATCCTTCATCTTTGGGACCAGCGGCAATGAGAGCCCACCACTAGCCACATCTTCTCTTTCACACTCCTCTCGTCTTCCACAGGAATCACTCCCTCCAACGACTCCCTGATCCAAATATCTCTCCCCACCCAGCCCCCAGACCATTAGCACTTTCCCCCTCTGAAGGAGGTGCAACATTTATCTATACATCGTCTTCCTCACCACCATCCAGGACATAAAATCCCCTTTCAGGTGAGGCATGTACTCATGAGCACCTCCATCAACCTCTTTTCCCAACGTGGCCTCCTCTACATTGGCAGGATCAAGTGCAAACTAGGGATCATATACAGAGCATGTGCACTGTCTGCAGTGGTCATCCTCAGCTCCCAACTGCACGCTATTCCAATTCCCCTTCGCGGTCCTACAATTTCCTTGCCATCCACGGCCTCATCCACTGTCAGGGTGAAGCCCAACATAAACTAGAGGAACATTTCACATTCCACTTGGATATTCTACAACACTGAACTTTCCAATCACAGATACAGTAACCCTCACCTCTGTTCCCAGCAACAACCACCAGTCCTTCTCTGGAGCACTTTGCCATTCTTCACCACCAAACACCAAACCCAAGTCATGAATCATTCCACCACTCCCATACATTTCAGCCATCGTATTTTCCCCCTGCCCTCCTGGTTCTGGCTCCTCTGTCTCTCACATCTTCCATTATAGTTCTCAGATGGCATCTTCCTTACTCATCACATTCCAGCACCGGTAGCTTTTGTGTTTCCACTTACTACTCTACAGCCAGTCTTCAGCTTCACCCTCCCCACACCCCACTGGCTTCATCATCCTCTATTTTTTGTCTGCCTCATCTATCAGGTCTTCTACCTCCACTTCTTTCCTTCCCTTACCATTTTTCTAAAGAGGAGAGATAGAATGGTGAGACTGAGGGCAGAGGTGATTGGTAAACTGACAGGGGACTTGGTCCAAGTCCCCTGTCAGTTTACCAATCACCTCTGCCATCAGTCTCACCATTCTATCTCTCCTCTTTATAGCAACTATTTCCCCTCTGCATTCTTAGTCTTAATGCAGAGTTCTGACTGAAAACATTGAGAATGCCTGCTCTTCCCTCTGCCCCAAAAGCTGTTGCTCAACCCATTCAGTTCTATGTGCAAAATTAACTAGGGAATACGTCTGCCATCCACCTGGTGAATGTTTATAATCCTCTGCAGGCAGAAATGCCGAAGGGTTTCGGCCCAAAACATCAACTGTACCTTTTTTCCATAAATACTGCCTGCCTGCTGAGTTCCAGCAGCATTTTGTGTGTGTTCTACTGCAAGCATTGTTGGATTATTAGTGAATGCAAGAAATTAAGACCCTTTCTCATCTTTCAGACATTGTTCAAGCCTCTCAATTGTAAGAGTATGCAAACTAGGAACAGGAATATGTCAATTGTACTTTGAGCAGCTCCGCTGTTCAACATGACAGCCAATCTTCTAGCTCAATGCCATCTGCCTGCCCTATCCTTTAATTCCCTTAAATGTTTCTATCTATTTAAATTAATTCAGTCAGTCTCCACAGTTTTCTGGAGTAGAGAATTCAAGTGTTTCACTACACTTTAATAAAGAAATCTCTCCTCACCTCAATCATAACATCCCTTATTCTGAGACAGTGACCCCTAGTTTTAGACTCCTTGGCCATGCAGAACATCCTCCCTGCATCTATCTTGACAAACATTGCCAGAATCTTTTAAACACTAGAAAAAACAAGTCTAGTCTATTCAATCTCTCCTCTTACAGCAATGGAAGCAGCAGGAAATCAGTTTAATGAATCTGTGTTGCACTTTCTCTGTAGGAGGACATCAATTTTTAAGTAAGGGCACCAAAACTGTTTCCTTATTTTCTGCGAAGTTGATGACCTCACATTTTTCTACATTACATTCTATATGCATGAGCTGCCCACTCCATTAACCTACTTGTAACCTCAACAAACCTCTTTACATTCTCTTCATTATTCACAAGCCTGCCTTGCTTTCTATTATCAGAAAACTTAAAAATGCATATCTTGTCCCTACATCTAACTTCAAGTTCCACTAGTTAACAAATAATAAGGTACATTTGCAGCACAAGTTAAAAATTAAACAATACAACACTAATGGAGCTTCATGCACAGGACCTGGGTGGCAGATGGGCACTTAGTCATTTTACGGCCTGGGGGAAGAAGCTGTTACCCACACTAACAGTTCTTGTCCAAATGCTATGGCACCTCCTGCCTGATGGTAGGGGGTCAAAGAGATTGTTGTATGGACAGGAAGGTTCACCAACAATGCTAAGGGCCCTGAGTAAGCAGCGCTCCTGATAAATATCTCTGATGGATGGAAAGAGACCCCACTGATCCTCTCAGTAGTCCTCACAATCCTTCGTAGGGATTTGCCGTTAGACTTACAATCCCCATACCAGATTATGATGATACTGCTGGTCAAGAAGGTGCTCCTGTTAGAATGGGAGGGAAGGGGTGGCTGGAGCCTCACTCACCCCAAACTCTTCAGGAAATGGAGATGCTGCTCTACTTTCTTAACCAAAGAGTTGGTGTTGAGGCACCAGATGAGATGATCAGTTAAGTGCACTCCCAGAAACTTGTTGCTCCTAACTGTCGCCGTGGAGGAGCGGTCGATGTGCAGCCAGGACCTTCCTCAAGTCCACGATCATCTCTCTGGTCTTGTTCACATTGAGACTCAAGATGTGCTCATACCATACTACCAGCCACTCTACCTCCTCTTTTTATGCCTTCTCAACATTGTTGCTGATGAGGCCAACCACTGTTGTGTCATCAGTGAACTTGATGATTTGGTTTGAACTCTATCTAACAGTGCAGTTATGTGTCAACAATGTCAACAGCAGCAAGCTGAGCACACAGCCCTGGGGGGGCGAAGGCGGAGCTAGAGGTGTTTCTGGCAAAATGGACTGATTGTGGCTTTTCTATCAAGTTGTCCAGGATCCAGTTACAGAGACAGATGTTGAGACCCAATGATGACAGTTCACCCACCTGCTTCTGAGGGATGATCACATTAAATGCAGAGTTGAAGTCGATATACAGCATCCCAGCATATGAGGCACCATTTTCCAGGTGGAACAGGACAGAGTGGAGTACAGAGTAAGCAAACTGGAAAGGGGCCAATGAAACAGGAAGATGAGATTGAATGCAATACCTAACCAGCCTCTCACAGCACTTCAACATTGTGGAGGTCAGTGCCACTGGACGGTAGTCATTGAGGCCAATTACTGTCGCCTTCTTGGGCACCAGGATGACAGTGGCCATTTTGAAGTCAAAGGGGCCAATGGATTGTTCCAGAGAGATGTTGCAGATGTTTACTAGAACCTCTGTCATCTGAGCTGCACAGTCCCTTGGCACCTGGCCAGTACACTATCAGGCCCCACAGCTTTATGTGGGTTCACCCTGGCTAGGATCTTCCTCACATCAGCTGCGGCTAGACAGAGTGCCTGCTCCTCGGGGGCAAGGGTTTCCTCACTGGCACACCATTCCGTGCATTAAATTGAACGTAAAATATATTCAGCTTATGAGGAAGAGAAGCATTGCTGTCACTGGCACCCAGGCTGGACTCGTAGTCCGTTATGGACTGAATGCCCTGCCACATGCACCTCATATCTCTGGTGCCACAGAAATAGCGGTATATTCTCTGTAAATAATCGCGCATTGCTTTCTTGATAGTGCAGGAAAGTGCACTCCTGTTGACCTGAGTGCCGTCTTATCCCCCAATCTGAAGGAAGCCTCCCAATTTCTCAGCTGTGTACAACCCTCGGCTGTCAACCATGGCTTCTGATTTACCCTCACACAGCTGTGTTTAATAACAGTGACGTCCTTAATGCACAGATCTTGCATATTTATCAATGTTAATGAGATTGCCGTAGGTAGCCATCTCCCTGAACATGTTCCAGTTCGTGTTTTCAAAACAGATCCAAATTGTTGATATAGGTTGTGAATAGCTAGAAGCCAATCATTAATCTCTGTAATAACCCATTTGGCACAGCCTGCTAACTCGAGAAAGATCCTCTTATTTTTATTTCCTGTGTTCCAACCTTATTCTGTGTAGGGTCATATTGACAGCCTTCTGAAGTTCTAAATACACAACATCCACACCTACTAATTACATCTTCAAATAATTCCAATAGATTTCCATTTCATAAGCTTCTGTTCAACTATTTTACACAGTAGATGTTACGTCCTTCATTTCATTTCTATCATTTTTCCTACTACTGATTTTAGACTAATAGTTTCAGAGTTCCTGTTTACACTCACCTTAAACGGTGGGGTCAGATTAGATGCTCTCTGATCTACTTATGTTTTGAAATTATCTGTATAAGTGGCATTCAAAACAATGTTTTTCACTGTATTTCAGTACGTGACAATAATGAACCAATTACATAACCATTCTAGAAATTTATATAACATTTTTAAATAATCAATTCTATTGTCAACTCTTTCAAAACACTAGGATGTAGATCATGAGGTCTCTAATTTTTACCAATATTCAGTCTCCTCAACTTCCCTAGATCTCTACTTTCACGAATATTAGTTTCTTTTAGTTCCTCAATCTGATTAGACTTGGTTCTATTAATAATTCAGGTAGTTTTTTTGTGTTCTGTGAAGACAGACAGGAAACATTTGTTTATCTACTATATAATTTCCTTATTCTCCATTATAGGGTCCCCCATCTGTTTGCAAATGAATCATACCCTCCATGAGAACCACTGTCAAATTTATTATTTTATTTTCTCATTTTATAAAATTTAACATATATTGAAGTGTGATTTTTTGAGCTAACCTACAAAAACATTGTGCATCATGTCAAATCAAAAATTCTAAAACCTGTCAACAATTTACTAAAAATTAAAAACTAAAATTGTGAGGATGCAAAAGTATTCATCCCCATTGTAATTATGTTAACTTTCCTCAGGTGCAATACTGTATGTTACCTTACAAACACACCCAATTTGTTGATACAGAAAATTGAAGGATCACCTGTTTTCAATGAATTCATAAGAATTAATAACCCTCTTTCTATAATGGATTTTCAACATGCAAATGGATTGTGAAAATCAGGCTGGCAGTGGATCTCAAGAGAGTGAGTTTGTTGAATGCCTATGAGATGGCTTTTTAGAGCAGTTTGTCATTGAGCCTGCTAGGGGATCAGCTATACTGGATTGGATGCCATGTAATGAACCGAAGGTGATGAGGGAGCTTAAGGTAAAAGAACCTTTAGGAGAGAGTAAATCACAATATGATTGAATTCAACTTGAAATTTGATAGGGAGAAAGTAAAGTCTTACATAGCAATATTTCCATGGAGTAAAGGAAATTACAGTGGTATGAGAGAGGAGTTGGCCAAAGTAAATTGGAAGGAGATGCTGGCAGGGATGACAGCAGAACAGAAATGGCATGAGTTTCTGGGAATAATGAGGAAGGCGAAGGATAGATGTATTCCAAAAACAAAGAAATACTCAAATGGCAAAACAGTACAACTGTGGCTGACAAGGGAAGTCAAAGCTAATGTAAAAGCAAAAGAGACAGTATACAACAAAGCAAAAATTAACAAGAATTTAGAGGATTGGGAAACTTTTTAAAAACCTAAAAGAATCAAGAGGAGGAAAAAGATGAAATATGGAAGTAAACTAGCAAACAATATCAAAGTGGATACCTCTTTTTCAAATATGTAAAAAATAAAAGAGTGGATATAGGACCACTAGAAAAAGAGGCTGGAAAAATAATAATGGGGGACAAGGAGAAGGCTGATGAACTAAATGAGTATTTTGCATCAGTCATCACTGTGGAACACACTAGCAGGGTGCCAGATGTTGAAGGATGTTCATTTCTATTAAAGAGCAAAGATACTCAAAAAGCTGAAAGACCCAACGGTACACAAGTCACTTGAACCAGATGAACTGCACCCGAGGGTTTTGAAAGAGGTAGCGAGAGATTGTAGTGGCATTAGTACTGATCTTTCAAGAATCATTGGACTCTGGCATGGTGCCAGATAATTGGAAAATTGCAAATGTCACTCCACTCTTTAAGAAAGAAGGAAGGCAGCAGAATGGAAATTATAGACCAGTTAGCCTGACCTCAGTGGTTGGGAAGATGTTAGAGTTAATTGTTAAGCATAAGTTTATTGAGTACAGTTTTCCCCCCCCCCCCCTTTACAAAGGTAGAGTGTTCCTATGAAACCCTTCTTAAGTTGAAACGGCGTAAGGCAAAGAACCACTAATTTATATGGGAAAAATTTTCGTAAAAGCGAAAATCCTCTTTGCAATGCGAAAACAGGTGACTAATGTAGGTCTTTTATAAAAGTGAAGTGGCGTAAAATGAACATTCGTAAAGCAGGGGACCTGTACTTGGTGACACAGGACATGATAGGACAAAATCAGCATAGTTTCTTCAAGGGAAAATCTTGCCTGATGAACCTGTTTGAACTCTTTGAGGAGATTACACGTAGGATAGATAAAGGGGATGTTACATATTTTGATTTTCAGAAGGTCTTCGACAACACGCCATACATGAGACTGCTTACCAAGTTAAGAGCCCACTGTATCACAGAAAAGTTACTGGCATGGTTAGAGCATTAGCTGATTGGTAGGAGGCAGCAAGTAGGATTAAAAGGATCCTTTTCTGATTGGCTACCAGTGACTAGTGGTGTTCCGCAGGGGTTGGTGTTGGGACCACTATTTTTAGGCTGTAGATCAATGACTTAGATGGTGGAATAGGCTTTGTTCCCAATTTGCAGATTTTACCACGATTTGCGGAGGAGCAGATAGTGTTGAGGAAATAGGCAGGATGCAGAAGGACTTAAGACAGATTAAGAGAATGGGCAAGAAAGTGACAAATGAAATATAATCTTGGAAAATGTATGGTCATGCACTTTGACAATAGACAATAGGTGCAGAAGTAGACCATTCGGCCCTTCAAGCCTGCACCGCCATTTTGAGATCATGGCTGATCATCTACTATCAATACCCGGTTCCTGTCTTGTCCCCATATCCCTTGATTCCCCTATCCATAAGATACCTATCTAGCTCCTTCTTGAAAGCATCCAGAGAATTGGCCTCCACTGCCTTCTAAGGCAGTGCATTCCAGATCCCCACAACTCTCTAGGAGAAGAAGTTTTTCCTTAACTCTGTCCTAAATGACCTACCCCTTATTCTCAAACCATGCCCTGTAAGTACTGGACTCTCCCAGCATCTGGAACATATTTCCTGCCTCTATCTTGTCCAATCCCTTAATAATCTTATATGTTGCAATCAGATCCCCTCTCAATCTCCTTAATTCCAGTGTGTACAAGCCCAGTCTCTCTAACCTCTCTGCGTAAGACAGTCCGGACATCCCAGGCATTAACCTCGTGAATCTACGCTGCACTTCCTCTACAGCTAGGATGTCCTTCCTTAACCCTGGAGACCAAAACTGTACACAATACTCCAGGTGTGGTCTCACCAGGGCCCTGTACAAATGCAAGAGGATTTCCTTGCTCTTGTACTCAATTCCCTTTGTAATAAAGGCCAACATTCCATTAGCCTTCTTCACTGCCTGCTGCACTTGCACATTCACTTTCAGTGACTGATGAACAAGGACTCCTAAATCACTTTGTATTTCTCCCTTACCTAACTTTACACCGTTCAGATAATAATCTGCCTTCCTGTTCTTACTCCCAAAGTGGATAACCTCACACTTATTCACATTGAAAGTCATCTGCCAAGTATCTGCCCACTCACCCAGCCTATCCAAGTCATCCTGAATTCTCCTAACATCCTCATCACATGTCACACTGCCACCCAGCTTAGTATCAGCAGCAAACTTGCTGATGTTATTCTCAATGCCATCATCTAAATCGTTGACGTAAATCATAAACAGCTGTAGTCCCAATACCGAACCCTGTGGCACCCCACTAGTCACCACCTGCCATTCTGAGAAACACCCATTCACCACTACCCTTTGCTTTCTATCTGCCAACCAGTTTTCTATCCATGTCAATGTCTTCCCCCCCAATGCCATGAGCTTTGATTTTACCCACCAATCTCCTATGTGGGACCTTATCAAATGCCTTCTGAAAATCGAGGTACACTACATCCACTGGATCTCCCTTGTCTAACTTCCTGGTTACATCCTTGAAAACTCCAATAGATTAGTCAAGCATGATTTACCCTTGGTAAATCCATGCTGGCTCAACCCAATCCTATCACTGCTATCTAGATATGCCACTATTTCATCTTTAATAATGGACTCTAGCATCTTCCCCACTACTGATGTTAGGCTGACAGGTCGATAGTTCTCTATTTTCTCCTTTCCTCCTTTCTTAAAAAGTGGGATAACATTAGCCATTCTCCAATCCTCAGGAACTGATCCTGAATCTAAGGAACATTGGAAAATGATTACCAATGCATCCGCAATTTCCAGGGCCACCTCCTTTAGTACCCTAGGATGCAGACCATCTGGACCTGGGGATTTGTCAGCCTTCAGTCCCATCAGTCTACTCATCACCGTTTCCTTCCTAATGTCAATCTGTTTCATTTCCTCTGTTACCCTATGTCCTTGGCCCATCCATACATCTGGGAGATTGCTTGTGTCTTCCTTAGTGAAGACAGATCTAAAGTACTTATTAAATTCTTCTGCCATTTCTCTGTTTCCCATAACAATTTCACCCAATTCATTCTTCAAGGACCCAACATTGTTCTTAACTATCTTCTTTCTCTTCACATACCTAAAAAAGCTTTTGCTATCCTCCTTTATATTCCTGGCTAGCTTGCGTTCGTACCTCATTTTTTCTCCCCGTATTGCCTTTTTAGTTAAGTTCTGTTGTTCCTTAAAAATTTCCCAATCATCTGTCCTCCCACTCACCTTAGCTCTGTCATACTTCCTTTTTTTTTTAATGCTATGCAATCTCTGATTTCCTTTGTCAACCACTGTGGCCCCTTTCCCCCCTTTGAATCCTTCCTTCTCCGGGGGATGAACTGATTTTGCACCTTGTGCATTATTCCCAAGAATACCTGCCATTGCTGTTCCACTGTCTTTTCTGCTAGGATATCTGTCCAGTTAACTTTGGCCAGCTCCTCCCTCATGGCTCCATAGTCTCCTTTGTTCAACTGCAACACTGACACCTCCGATCTGCCCTTATCCTTCTCAAATTGCAGATAAAAGCTTATCATATTATGATCACTACCTCCTAATGGCTCCTTTACTGCAAGATCGCTTATCAAATCCTATTCATTACATAACACTAAATCCAGAATAGCCTTGTCCCTGGTCGGCTCTCGTACAAACTGTTCCAAGAATGCATCCCTTAGGCACTCTACAAACTCCCTATCCTGGGGTCCAGCACCAACCTGATTCTCCCAGTTCACCTGCATGTTGAAATCCCCCATAACTACTGCGACATTACCTTTGCCACATGCCAATGTTAACTCCCTATTCAACTTGCACCCAATATCCATGCTACTGTTTGGTGGCCTGTCGACAACACCCATTAGGGTCCTTTTGCCCTTACTGTTCCTCAGTTCTATCCACACAGACTCTACTTCTCCTGACCCTATGTCCCCCCTTGCAAAGGACTGAATCTCATTCCTCACCAACAGGGCCACCCCACCCCCTCTGCCCACATTACTGTCCCTACGATAGCACGTATACCCTTGTACATTCATTTCCCAGGTCTGATCTCCCTGCAGCCATGTCTCCGTTATCCCAACAACATCATAGTTACCCATTTGCACCTGAGCTTCAAGCTCATCCACCTTATTTCTGACACTTTGTGCATTCAGATATAGAATTTTTAGCCCATTTCTCCTCTCTCTGTTTGAATCGCTGCCTATTGTGCTTAACCCAGCTCCCCGAACTCCCATCGGGCTATACGCCCCTAGAATTTTGTTGTCCTTCCTAAATTTACTTATTCTTTCTGCACATTTAACTCCATGTTCCGTCAGACCATCCCTCTGTACATGTGTCCTCCTTATCAGTTGTTCCGCCTCACCTTTCTCTACTACACACTTAATATTCCGGAACCGTGTAGTCCCCACCTGTCCTTTATTCTTCCTCTCGCTATCCTCTCTCACATTCTGGATCCCCGCCCCCTGCAAATTTAGTTTAAACCCCCCCCAAGAAGCACTAGCAAACTTCTCTGCAAGAATGTTAGTACCGTTCCAGTTCAGGTGTAAATCATCCCTTCGGAACAGATCCCATCTTCCCTGGAACAAAGCCCAATTATCTAAAAACCTGAAGCCCTCCCTCCTGCACTCCACTTTGGTGGTAGAAATAAATGTGCAGACTATTTTCTGAATGGGGAGAAAATCCAAAAATCTGAGATGCAAAGGGACTTGTGAGTCCTTGTGCAGAACTCCCTAAATGTTAACTTGCAGGTCAAGTCAGTGGTGAGGATGGCAAATGCAATGTTAGCATTCATTTCAAGAGGTCTAGAATACAAGAACAGAGATGTTGATGCTGAGGTGTTATAAGGCACTGGTGAGGCCTCACCTTGAGTACTGTGAACAGTTTTGGGCTCCTCATCAGAAAAGATGTGCTGGCATTGGAGAGGGTTCAGAGGAGGTTCACAAGGATAATTCTGAGAATGAAAGGGTTATCGTACAAGGAACATTTAGTAACTCTGGGTCTATACTCGCTGGAATATAGAAGGATGGGGTGGGGAAGGGTAATCTCATTAAAACCTTTCAAATGCTTTAAGGCCTAGATAGAGTAGATGTGGAAAGGTTGTTTCCCATGGTGGGGAGTCTTGGACAACAGTGCACAGCCTCAGGTTAGAGGGAGTCCATTTAAAACAGAGATATGGAGAAGTTTCTTTAGCCAGAGGTTGGTAACTTTGTGGAATTTGTTACCACACACAGCTGTGAAGGCCAAGTCGTTAGGTGTATTTAGGGCAGGGCTTGATGGGTTCTTGATTGGACATGGCTGGGAAGTGGGGCTGAGGAGAGGGAAAAAAGACCAATCGTGACTGAATGACGGAGTAAACTCGATGGGCCAAATGACCTAATTCTGCTCCTATGTCTTATGGTTTTATTATGGTCAAACCAAAATGAAGGTAAAAGAGCATTCAAATCAAATCAGAGATTTCAGGAAGAGTACAAGACCATCTCTAAGGCACTAAACATACCTCGGAGCTCAGTGCAGTGCATTGTGAAAACATGGAAAAAATATGAAACCAGCACCACATTACCTAGGTCAGGACACCCCTCTAAAATTACTCTCCAGAGAAGAATGGCACTTGTAAAAGACTACTTTAACACCAATCGTCAGAAGTCAGTGGCTGCAAATGAAGTTCATGGCTTGACAATCTCTAAGGACTTGCGCAAAAAGGGTATTTAAGAAAGAGTGGCAAGGAAGAAATGCCTTGGCTTAAAAAAAAGCATATCCTTGTCAGTAATGACTTAGTAAAGCCTCACTTAGAAGACACTCTAAAGATGAGGAAGAAAGTCTTGTGGTTGGATGAGACTAAAATGGAACTTTTTGGCTTCAACACTAAGCAATATGTGTAGCGCAAATCTAATACTGTGCATCAGCCAGGTAACACCATCCTTACTGTGAAATATGGTGGAGGTAACACCATGCTGTGGGGATTGTTTCCAGCAGCAGGGACTGGAAATCTGGTCAGGATTGATGAGAAAGTGAATGCTGCTAAATACAGAGAGATCCTGGATAAAAACCTGCAAGCCTCTGCCAGAAAGCTTAAACTGGAGAGGAAGTTCGTCTTTCAGCAGGACAACAATCCAAAGCACACTGCCAAAGCGACCATGGGGTGGCTTCAAATGAAAAAAACTGATGTTCTTGAGTGGCCCAGTCAAAGACCTGACCTTAACCCAATTGAATATCCCTGGCAGGACCTCAAGATTACTGTCACTGTCACTCCCCAACTAATCTGGCACAGCTTGATCAATTTTGCAAGGCGGAATAGGCAAATCTTGCTCCATCACATTGTGCAAAGCTAACATTCTTATTCAAAAAGACTACTGGCTGCAATAGCTATGAGAGGTGGTCCAGCTAACTTCTGAGCAAAGGGAGGGGGGGGATACTTTTGAACTGCTGAAATTTCAATTTTTGAACTTTAGGTTTTTCATGCTTTACAATTTTCTGTTTTTTGGGTCTCTACTGTGAAAAAGGAGCATGTGATTCACAAAAAAAAATTCTCAGTGAAATTGATCAAATTCCCTGGTTGTAATAATTGGTTTATGTGAACAAAGGTTTGGGGCTGAATACTGTTACAAGGCACTGTATAGGGTGCCTCAGAAAAAAATTATATGTAACTATAATTAAAAAAATAACTCAGTGAATGGCAATGGATATTCTTCCATTATTGTAAGGTTTACTTTTGGGATTTTCAAAACCTGAGACACAATGGGAGAATTTAGCAAGATTCAATCCTTGCCTATTTTATAGTACAAAATAAAACAGCCAGACTTTTAAAGTGCGTAAGAAAAATATTTTCCATAACAGCAGTGCCTTTGGTTCTTAACACAAAATGAAAAAAAGTTGCTGATGCAGGTCAATCAGTATTAATGATTATTGTGCACCTGGCACTGACAAAACAAATATACAAGGGTTATCACAGGGGAGAGACAGAAAAAGCTACATCATTCTGGATAAAGACTACAATTTTACTTGCAATATATTGATAATTCACAGTACAAGAATGAAACAGTCTGTCAAGAAACATGCAGTTAACTTCGAGTGATCGTATTTAATTTGAATTTTCGTAAACTTACCAGTTTGGGATTTCTGTTTTAACCAGTAAATAAAGCAAAACAGGTAGCAGATCATCAGCCGACATAAAATGTTTGTTAACTGAAAACAGAAAACAAAACAAATTGGACAAGAAATTGTACGATCATGATGGTTAAGTATACTGCAGTAATGCAAAGAAGATTCCTAGGAAGTTCTGGGCATAAGTGCTACTAAAATGGCCTAAGCACACTGTAGGTTTCATTTTGAAGTGCAAAACATAATAGCATAAGTCAGTGATTCCACAATTTCCTCAAAACTTCAAACTGGTCCTTAACTTCCCGCTCCAAAACTATTAATTGATATAACTTGCAACCTCCACAATGGTGATCATGAATTTGCTCAATTTGTCGTTGTGATGAATAATGTCACTTAAAAATAAAAACCCTTATTACTTTAATATAAAATCACACAGAAATACTAGCTAATTAGCATATGCAAATACTATTTGCTCATGGTAAGGTGGATGAACTGAGGGGGTGGACTCAGCTTCTACTGATTGAAATACTGAGTCTTCATCAGAAACGTGGCTGAGAGAAGGCAACTCAATATTCCAAGATACCAATGCTTTAGTTGTGACATTGGAACAAGTAACAGTACAGGGGGTGTTGCCTTTTCAATAAGGGAGGTCATAACAGCAGTGATTAGATGATATTCTCGAGGCATTATCTAATGAGCCCTTTCAGTAGAAATAAGAAAGCAATTGCCACCTTAGCAGGGCTCTACTATAGAGTTGCCTATAGTTGGTGGATACTTGAGGAACAGGTATGTTGAGGTATTGCATGTAGTTGTGAGAATAGCAGGATAGTACTTGTGGGAGATTTCAAATCTCTTGGGCCACCCAGAGTGCAAAGGGGACCTGGACGGGGCAGAATTTATGCAGTGCATTCAAGATAGTTTCCTCACCTAGTACAAGAAAGGATTTCCTTGGGAAAATGCAATACTAGACCTCTTCTTAGGGAACAAGACGGGCCAAGTAACTGAAGGGGCAGCCGGGGAGCAAATGAGTCCAATGACCACAATTCTATTAGTTTCAAAACGACGATGGAAAAAGATAGAATAGGCCTGAAGTGATGCAGAGTCAACTTTGAGGGCATTAGGTTGGATCTAACTGGAGTTAAATAGGCAAAGGAACAATTGGCAAGAGGGAGGGCTTTTTAATAACAAAAAGTCCAGGGCAGCAAGTTCCTATTAGGGTGAAAGGTAGACATAATTAAGTTGAGCTAAACCTGGCTGATGAGACATAGAGGCTCTGGAAAGGAGAAAGGACGCCTTACTTGCTTTTCAACTGCTGAGTACAAATTAATCCCTCAATTTACATAAAAAGTTCAAAAGCGTGTTTAAGAGGGAAATCAGGAAGGCAAATCGAGGGGATGAAATGGTTTTGGCCAGGGTTAAAGATAATCTCTTCTTCAGTTGTAATACCAGGAGATGAGATTTTTATTGTCTGTTTCTCCTCAGTATTTATTAAGGAGAATAATCATGTATGCCAAAGAAATTAGGGTAATAAGTAGAGAGGTCTTGGAACAAATGTATGTTTTGAGAAGGAGGGATGTGCAGCCCTTAAGTGCATTAAGGTGCCCAAATCTCCAGGACTTAACCAAGTGCATCCCTGGATCATTTGTGTGAGGCCATAGAAGAAATTACAGAGGCTTTTTTTTTTTAAAAAGCTATTTGCTTCATTGTTAGCCAATTGTAAAATTCCAAAAGACCGGAAGATTGCTAATGTTGTTCCATTCTTCAAGAAAGGTAGCAAGGACAAGCCAGTGAGCCTGTCTTCATTTGTAGGGAAATTACTGGAGGGATTTCTGAAGGATAAGATCTATCATCACTTGAATAGTCAGTATGGTTCTGTGAGTGGGAGATCATATCTGATGAACCTTTTGGAGTTTTTCAAGAGGTAATTAAGGGAATAGATGAAGGTAGGGCAGTGTTTGTTGTCTATACAGATTTTGTTAAAGCCTTTGACAAGGTCATGCATAGCAAGCTGATTAGGTAGGTTAGATCACATAGGATTCTGGAGGAGCTACCGAGATGGGATTCAGAACTAGTTTAATGATGAGAAGCAGCAGGGGGTGAGTTCAGGTTGTTTCTCTGGCTGGAGGCCTGTGACTTGTGGAGACCCCCAGGGGTCAGTTTTGGAGCCCCAGGTGTCTGTTATTCATTACTTATGTAAATGATTTGTATGTGAATATACATGGCATGATTTGTGGATCCCGCTGATAGTGAAGCAGATTAAAATCAATAGCTAAGAGATCTTGATTGTTCAAGGAGATGAGCTGGTGCTTAGTCTTTATGGCATGAACGTTACTAGCCATCCCCAACCAGAGAGTTCAAGCACTACCCTTTATATTCAACAGTGATACAATTGCTAACTCCCCCATCATTAACATCTTGTTAATGATCTTGTACAGCTGGGATTTACCAATGGTCAGAAACTCAATTGGACAAGCCATATAAATACTGTGGCTGCAGGAACAAGTCAGAGTCTAGTATTCTGTGTCAAGTGATTCACCCACATTATCAAATCCTTTCCACCCTTTGCAATGCACATGTGTGGAACATGAAAGAATACCCTACACCTGTCAGGATCCACGCAGTTCAAACATCACAGAACTATCCCTGACAAGGCAGCCGATGTGATTAGTATCCCATTTACTACATTTCTTCTACATACCATTGGGTGTACACTGCAGTCAGTGTTCTTATACAAAATACAACAATTATTCACCAAGGCTACTGCAACAGCACCTGGCACCCCTGCGATCTCTGCCAATATGAAATGTTGTCAGCAAGTTCACAGGAAGACCACCATCAGGAGCTGATTGATTTTTCAAATCATTTAAATTGGAGCTGCGTCATTCTTTCTTCATCTTTGCTGGATCTAAATACTGGAACTACCTTATCTCCCACAACATTCTCTCCAACCTTCAACAGACAGACTGCAGTGACTCAAGGTAGCCACTCACAGTCAATTAACAATAAATTCTGGCCCTGCCAACAAAGCCCAGATCACTTCAAATGATATTTTAAAAAATGTATCATTGTTTCTCTTTGTTGCCCCTCACCTTCAAAATAAATTAAGTAGATTCCTTGAATATGTGCGGGTACTACAGTAAGTTGGTATTCCATCACTGGATTCTGTGAGGATTACAATATTGGAGAGTACACAGTAAAACTCCAGCTAGGGGCTAAAATATTTAGGATATATTGGCACAGTAATCCTGAACTTATGACACAAATGGCAGAAATTGAGCACAGAACAGCTTGCAATTCACAGTAAGTTTGGCTCATCTTTACAGAAAATCCTTATTATAGACCTTGTGCTTAGTTTATATTTCAAAGTAATTGTAACATACTATTCTAATATGGAGAACAAAACTAAAGCAAAACAGGAACAGTACTCATAGCTTTCTTCAACCATCGCTGAAATACTGACCTCTTTGACTTGGGGCCTGCATGATCACATGTATTACATTTCGTAAGCAGACCAGTTTGTGTTGTGGACTAGTACACTGGTTCAGATGACTCAACTCCCGTTTGGCACGAGGTATATTTATACTAAAACATTAAATGAAGTCATTAGGTTAGAACATTATTCATTTACATAATTACACTATTGCAAAAATAGGGTCAAAATTATACTGCTGCAAATGACATTACAAAGATTATATTGGATTTCAAATTTGGCTGGCATTTAGAACATACTACTTAGCAATGAATTTACAATCATCAATATTCTGCAGGTCATACTACATCAGTGCAACAAAAGTTCACGTTACATATGTGTTCCAATCTGAGACATACATCATAATGCAAAGTCTTGGTCCAAAACACTGACTGTTTATTCCCGTCCATAGATACTGTCTGAATTGCTGAGTTTCTTCAGCAATTTGTGTATACAATGCAAAGTTATTTCCACTCAAAAATTTCTTACCATGGCATTGAAGGTGAGAGTTATTTAAACTTACCATTTACCAAACAAATCACAATCTCTTAATCAGAGCCAAAAAATACTTCCTCCTAAGATCCACTCTCATCTCCTATCGGATTCCTTCTTCTCCAACACTTTGCCTTTTCCACTTATCACTTCCCAGCTTCTTACTTCATCCCTCCTCACCCTCACTTCTGGCTTCACCCATCACCTTCTAGCTTGTCCTCCTCCTCCCCCCCACCCCACCTTTTTATTTTGGCTTCTTCCCCCTTCCTTTCCAGTTCTTTCCAGGCGTGTTGGTGTGATGACACACGAATGACATAAAAGAAAATATAGGTAATTAAATGGAATACAAAAGGAATTCCAGTTGCATACTTTACAGTATCCACACAGGTCTGTGTGATTAAAATATCCAAAGCTCACGGTTTAGATTTATAATGAAAATCTACCTGAATTGTGACTTGATTCCTAAATCTTTCAGCTGAAGATCTTGTAGACTTCGGGTGGTTTTATTAAAAGCAGCATCCTTTAAGTAACCAGACAACACAAACCAGTCAAGAGTGATATCATGCTTTACTCTAAAACGTAGTTACTACAAATATTCTCTTACATTCAATTTATTGAAAGATTGTTAACAATGATACAAAAAGCTTTAAAAATTGGATTCAAGTTTAGATTGCAACTTTATCACATTTTACTTCTAATAAAACAGTATTTATGTTAAAAACAAACGTTATACCTGACTGGCCTCAATAGTTCCCACGCTCTTAAAAATCTGATCATGGATACCATGTAGTACATACATCTGCAAAATTAATTAATGAAAGTAATGGAGAATTAATTCCACTATTACCAAATGTGAAAATTAGTTTTCAAGGTGAATTTAAAAATGCTTACATACTTCAACAGCTTGTTTCAGCAAGGCCATTTGCACTTCCTGCTTGATCAAGATTTTCTTAATCCCGAGAAAGAAAAATACAATTACTGATGAACAACTTAAACCACTTTAACTAATGTAATTTAACCTCAAGACGACAAGAAGTTCAAATAGGATGGATTAATAACTCACCAACTTTGAGTCTCTCAGAAGATACTGAAGGCATTTTGTATAGAGTGCATTTACTTCATCCTGTTTTTTTTTCCCCCAAAAAATAAAACACAAACTTCAGGATTTCAGCTTTTACAGTCCAATTTACAAAACCTTAGCACCAAATGGAGTTCAACTAACTTGCAACAATGTATGAGGAGCTCAACAGGTTCAGGGCTTTCAAACTGGAGTCTAAACCCAAGTACTATTTTGTTCATATGAATTTTAATTTGACTGTGCACCAATGATGTTTTCCACCTTGCAAAAGAGGTCCCAGAATGCTCTTCTCATAATGCTTAGTTCTAGAATTTTGTCCCAGTTCCAAAATTAACTGAGAACGTATCTCTACCACTTACTGTTGCTGGCTGGCAAAATTTGATTTACCGTATATATTTGTGATGAAAACCAAAATGCACATTTTGTAAAGCATTTGGCCAAATTTTAAAAAACAGATTTGAGTATGTGATTTTCTGCAATTAACTATAGATCATTTACAATAAAATCTACTTTAAAATTGGGATATCCAAATATCTTTTTGCTTACACGGTCTTATTTTGATGAGTTACACAAAAACATTTTTAAAGAAAAGCACTTTACAGAGATATTCATTAATTTTCAAAATCTAAAGCCAATCAAAAGAGGCTGGAAAAACTACAGCAAATCACTCAGCATCTGAGTAGGTAAAGGGATAGTTGGTGCTTTGTGTCAAAATTTCCATTCTGATGCAAGGCCACAATCGAAAACAATGACCACTCATTTGCTTCCATAGATGTCGCTTGACCCAGCAAGTTCTTCCATTAATTTTTTTTAACTCCTGATTCCCGCACCTGCAGTTTCTTATCTCCATTTTTAAATCTATCCTTCTATCACCATTAGAGATAGTTAAGCAGAAATATCTCTTTAAAAATATTTATTTAAAAAGAAAGGATAACTTTAAATTTAGCATTATGCTTCCAGTCACAGGATGAAAGACAAAGAAAATAAAAAGATTAAATTATAAGTAATAACAGAATAAAGTAATTGAAGGGAATAATCTAATCTAAGATTTGAAATGACATGCTTAACAATTTTAGCTTTACTTCCATGGTCCAAGTCATCTGAACTCCTAAATTAGATTATAGTTGTATAGCGACAAAAAAAAAATCATGGCATTAAGCCATAGCTTTAGAAATTGCTGTCAATTATAAATGTCAAGCTCTCTGAATGGGCACAGGCCCACTAATACAGAGCATCTGCTGAGGCATAAGGTTTGACGGCACTAGTTTACAGCTTCTGTGGCAACAGCAAATAGTGAATGCATTCTCTGAGGAGGTCTTAATCATCTGTATATGACTTACTTACGATACTTGTGACCAACTGTCATTGATCTAAATGCTGACATTTTCAAACTCTATGTTACAAAATCAGTCTTTTCTGTGATATTTTATATAACATTCCTATCACTGCTCTGTACGGAACTCAAGTTAGATATCATCACACAACCACAAACACAAGAGATCCTGCAGATGCTGGAAATCCAGAGCTACATTCAAAATGCTGGCGAAACTCAACGGGTCAGGCAGCATCTACAGAGGGGAACAGTCAATGCTTTGGGTCAAGACCCTTTATTAGGGCTGGAAAGGAAGGGGGAAAGAAGCTAGAATAAAAAGGGAGAGGGGAGGAGGACAAGCTAGAAAGTGATTGGAGAAGCCAAGTGGGTGGGGGATGAAGTAGGAAGCTGGGTAGAGTTAAGTTGAAAAGACAAAGGGCTGGAGATTTGATAGGAGAGGAGAGCATATCATGGGAGAAAAGGAAGGAGAAGGTGATAGCCAGGTAAGAAGAGGCAAGAGGCCAGAGTGGAAATGAAGAAGAAAGGAGACGGGAAAGAAATCACCAGATGTTCATACCATCAGGTTGGAGGCTAACCAGATGGAATACAAGATGTTGTTGCTTCAACCTTACAATGGTCTCATTGTGGCAGCAGAGGAGGTCATGGACTGGCTTGTCAGAACAGAAATGGGAATAGGGCATGAAATTGTTGGCCACTGGGAAATTCTCCTTTTTGCGGATGGAGCTGAGGTGCTTGACAAAGTGGTCCCCCGATCTACATTGGGTTTCATCAATGTAGAGCAGGTCCCACTGGGAGTACCTCAACAGATTTACATGTGAAGTGTTGCCTCACCTGGATCGACTGTCTGGAACCCTGAATGGAAGTGAGGGAAGAGGTCATCACACTGTGTCTTTCTCTGGCTCAGTTTCTCAGCTTTTCTAAAAATATTTTGGCTAATCACATGCTCAAAGTTATTGTCCAGCTAGCATTAAAATAATTGTCAGAAATGTAAAATTTTAAATAATAGTCTTTATTAGATTGTTATGATGTAATAAAGAGACTGGTATACCCTCAGCTTAAGGAATCATTCTAACATCGTTTTGATTGATAATTTCCCACCTTTTCAGTATGGATTTTTGGTTTGCTCAAATCAATCACGTGGGCAACTAAGGGATACTTTACAAATGCTTACATATTAACTTTAACAGTTGCAAAACAAACACAAAATTCTATAATGAGGGACTTTAATTGTAATATTGTGATACATATTCACTTCCCGTGCCAGGGGCATCTTCTTTTTTGCAAAGTTCGGCTTTCTAAAGATGTTAGCTGATGCTTCTGAGGATAAAAGGTTTGTTTTTGAGTAAGATAAACTTCCAACTAATATCTTTTAATTCACCTTCTTGTCACAAATGGGAATCTGCCTTCAGTTTTTAATGTAAATGGCTAGGAATGATCAGTTTGAAGTTGGAAGGGCAGCTTTGCAAACAGACACATTATCTATAGAAAGCAGGAGGCTGGGTCACTGCACCTGGCTTATTGCTGCTCAAGAGGCACAGTATATGATTGTTTCAAACAGAACAACTCTGGCCAAGTTATTTAGTTCAAGGAAGCCTGCACACCAGATGAAGACAATCACTTAGCACATCAATGACTGATCTATTATTAAGTTGGACGGTTTATGTACTCAGAGAAGTTAGTTTCACAGCATTAACTGTGGGTAACTGGGAGCTGCGTCTCCAAGAAGCTTTTAGAGTGTTTACGTAAAAAAGAGATATTTGAAGAAATATGGTATACATGTGAAGTCACCCAAGTGGCAGAAAAAATATACAAATGGAGGGAACAGTTCACGCTTATTAGGAATGGGGTAAGGAACATAAAGCAGCATGAAAGAAACACGGGGTGAACTAGAGACCATTCCCATGGCTTGATTTCTGTGATGGGCGATTTGTTCGTCTGCATCATTGGATGTCCTTTTAGCTCATAGGAATTGTACCTGTGTTTTGGAAATCTTGTGTGTTTAAGAAATTGTTTGTAATTTGGAATTTTTTTTTAAAAAAGACAGAAGATTCGCCAAATGTTTTAAATGTGTTTTAAGAGTTTTTTTCTGGATTTAAACATGTATCACAAAAAACTTCTTTGTAGCTGGAACTATCTCTTCCTTGGTGTCACAACCATGGATTTGGCAGCGTAGTAGATACAGCAATTGCGCTTGTGAATTTGCACGTGTCAGTTAATTATTATTTAATCGCGATAGTATTTAACTCCATACTTGTCGTAGTGCTTGTCTCGACTTGGACAGAGCACAGCAACGTTTCGCTGCATGTTTGCTTTTGGCCTTCCCTGAGAAAATTGGACTTTTGAGTCAACTGACTCTGAAGACGAGTGGTATTCATTTAACGTTTACATTTTCTTTTCAGCTGCCATGTAGGCTTCGTTTGTCATTTGAGAGTTTTCAGTTAACGGCCCTGTTTGGCTTAGCGTTTATTGTTTTACTTTCTCTTTAACACTGTTTGCATTAAAGTTCGTCAACCATTGACCTGCTTCAGTGTCTCTCACTCTGCACTTGGGCCATATCCGAACCAGGTAACACTTGGTAGGAAAGGGGGACCCACTGTTCAAATAGGTGCACAAGAAATGAAATGAATTCACCATTCAACTGTAATAATGCAATTACAAGAGAAATTACAACTTATAGAACAAGAACCAGTTACTCACTATATGATGCCGTAGACTTTTTATTTTAAGGTCTTTAAAGGAGTTTCGGAAAGCATCGATGTACTTATCAACTTTGAATAATTGTCGACCCAAAAATTCTTTAGCATCCTCAAAGTTTTTCAGACAGTAGGAATCGAAAGTGGAGGGATTTTCTTCTAGAAAATATTATAACAGGCATAGACATATAAAAGATCTACCACATGGACCACTACTTTCAGTCCTCAATGTTGTGCCACACTTTTAATCTATTCTAAGATCAATCTAACACTTCCCCACCCATATAGACCTGCATTTTTCTTTCATCCACATGGGCTTTAAAAAGCGACCCACTTTCAGGAGCGGGCAGCAGAGCGGGAGGAAGGAGTGCTCGTGATCGACATACGACTGGAGATCGGAGGATCAGCCGTTGTAGGTAGGCCGAGACCCTCGGACCTACCTGGAGAATACCTGAGGAGGAAGGTAAAGCTGCGCAAGTGCGGGTGACGTCAGCGGCGAGCGCGGGCTTTAAAAAGCGACCCACTTTCAGGAGCGGGCAGTGGAGCGGGAGGAAGGAGTGCTCGTGATCGACATACGACTGGCGATCGGAGGATCAGCCATTGTAGGTAGGCCGAGACCCTCGGACCTACCTGGAGAATACCTGAGGAGGAAGGTAAAGCTGCGCAAGTGCGGGTGACGTCAGCGGCGAGCGCGGGCTTTAAAAAGCGACCCACTTTCAGGAGCGGGCAGCGTTGGTGCGGGCAGCGGAGTGCGGGGCTTTGGCTCAGCGGGCTTCGGCGCAAGAGGACTTTGACAGGAAGCCTGTTTTTCATTTATTCTGACTAATCTAGGATCAGGTAATGGGGGAGACAGTTAGAGCAGTGCTGTGCTCCGTATGCAGTATGTGGGAGATCAGGGTCAACACAGTTGTTCCTGATGACCACACCTGCAATAGGTGCATCCAGCTGCAGCTCCTATCAGACCAAGTTAGGGAATTGGAGCAGGAGCTGGATGAACTACGGATTATTCGGGAGGCAGAGGCAGAGATAGATAAGAGTTATTGGGAGGCAGTCACACCGAAAAGACAGGAGGTAGGCAAATGGGTGACAGTCAAGAGAGGCAGGGGGAGCAGACAGAGAGAGAAGAGCACCCCTGTGGCCATTCCCATCAACAATAAGTATACCGTTTTGGATACTGTTGGTGGGGATGACCTACCAGGAACAAGCTGCAGTGGTCCTATCTCTGGCACTGAGGTTGGACCCTTGACTAGCAAGGGGAGGAGGGAAGAGAAGAGAGCGGTATTGCTAGGGGATTCTATAGTCAGGGGGGCGGATAGGAGATTTTGTGGGGAAGATCGGAAGTCTCGAATGGTATGTTGCTTCCCTGGTGCCGGGGTCCGAGACATCTCAGATCGGGTGCAGGTTATTCTCGAGAGGGAGGGCAAGAATCCAGATGTTGTGGTCCATGTAGGGACCAATGACGTGGGTAGGATGAGTGAGGGGGTCCTACGTAGGGAGTTCAGGGAGTTAGGTGCGAAGCTGAAGAGCAGGACCTCCAGGGTAACAATCTCAGGATTGCTACCTGTGCCACGTGCGAGTGAGGCAAGGAACAGAAGGATTATAAGGATTAATACGTGGCTGAGAGGATGGTGCAGGAGGGAGGGCTTCTGGTTTGTAGATAATTGGGCTTTGTTCCAGGGAAGGTGGGATCTGTTCCGACAGGACGGTTTACACCTGAACTGGAGAGGTACTAACATCCTTGCAGGGAAGTTTGCTAGTGCTTCTTGGGGGGGTTTAAACTAAATTTGCAGGGGGCGGGGATCCAGAATGTGAGAGAGGATAGCGAGAGGAAGAATAAAGGACAGGTGGGGACTACACGGTTCCGGAATATTAAGTGTGTAGTAGAGGAAGGTGGGGCAGAACAAGTGATAAGGAGGACTCGTATACAGAGGGATGGTCTGACGGAACATGGAGTTAAATGTGTTGAAAGAATAAGTAAATTTAGGAAGGACAACAAAATTCTAGGGGCGTATAGCCCGATGGGAGTTTGGGGAGCTGGGTTAAGCACAATAAGCAGCGATTCAAACAGAGAGAGGAGAAATGGGTTAAAAATTCTATATCTGAATGCACGAAGTGTCAGAAATAAGGCAGATGAGCTTGAAGCCCAGGTGCGAATGGGTAACTATGATGTTGTTGGGATAACGGAGACATGGCTGCAGGGAGATCAGACCTGGGAAATGAATGTACAAGGGTATACGTGCTATCGTAGGGACAGTAATGTGGGTAGAGGGGGTGGGGTGGCCCTGTTGGTGAGGAATGAGATTCAGTCCTTTGCAAGGGGGAACATAGGGTCAGGAGAAGTAGAGTCTGTGTGGATAGAACTGAGGAACAGTAAGGGCAAAAGGACCGAAATGGGTGTTGTCTACAGGCCACCAAACAGTAGCATGGATATTGGGTGCAAGTTGAATAGGGAGTTAACATTGGCATGTGGCAAAGGTAATGTCGCAGTAGTTATGGGGGATTTCAACATGCAGGTGAACTGGGAGAATCAGGTTGGTGCTGGACCACAGGATAAGGAGTTTGTAGAGTGCCTACGGGATGCATTCTTGGAACAGCTTGTATGAGAGCCGACCAGGGACAAGGCAATTCTGGATTTAGTGTTATGTAATGAATAGGATTTGATAAGTGATCTTGCAGTAAAGGAGCCATTAGGAGGTAGTGATCATAATATGATAAGCTTTTATCTGCAATTTGAGAAGGATAAGGGCAGATCGGAGGTGTCAGTGTTGCAGATGAACAGGGGAAACTATGGAGCCATGAGGGAGGAGCTGGCCAAAGTTGACTGGACGGATAGCCTAGCAGAAAAGACAGTGGAACAGCAATGGCAGGTATACTTGGGAATAATGCACAAGGTGCAAAATCAGTTCATCCCCCAGAGAAGGAAGGATTCAAAGGGGGGAAAGGGGCCACAGTGGTTGACAAAGGAAGTCAGAGATTGCACAGCATTAAAAAATAGGAAATATGACAGAGCTAAGGTGAGTGGGAGGACAGATGATTGGGAAGTTTTTAAGGAACAACAGAACTTAACTAAAAAGACAATACGGGGAGAAAAAATGAGGTACGAACGCAAGCTAGCCAGGAATATAAAGGAAGATAGCAAAAGCTTTTTTAAGTATGTGAAGAGAAAGAAGATAGTTAAGAACAATGTTGGGCCCTTGAAGAATGAATTGGGTGAAATTGTTATGGGAAACAGAGAAATGGCAGAAGAATTTAATGAGTACTTTAGATCTGTTTTCACTAAGGAAGACACAAGCAATCTCCCAGATGTATGGATGGGCCAAGGACATAGGGTAACAGAGGAAATGAAACAGATTGACATTCGGAAGGAAACGGTGATGAGAAGACTGATGGGACTGAAGACTGACAAATCCCCAGGTCCAAATGGTCTGCACCCTAGGGTACTAAAGGAGGTGGCCCTGGAAATTGCAGATGCATTGGTAATCATTTTCCAATGTTCCTTAGACTCAGGATCAGTTCCTGAGGATTGGAGAATGGCTAATGTTATCCCACTTTTTAAGAAAGGAGGGAGGGAGAAAACAGAGAACTATTGACCTGTCAGCCTGACATCGGTGGTGGGAAAGATGCTAGAGTCCATTATTAAGGATGAAATAGTGGCACATCTAGATAGCAGTGATAGGATTGGGCCGAGCCAGCATGGATTTACCAAGGGTAAATCATGCTTGACTTATCTGTTGGAGTTTTTCGAGGATGTAACCAGGAAGTTAGATAGATAGATAGATACTTTATTCATCCCCATGGGGAAATTCAACTTTTTTCCAATGTCCCATACACTTGTTGTAGCAAAACTAATTACATACAATACTTAACTCAGTAAAAAAAATGACATGCATCTAAATCACCATCTCAAAAAGCATTAATAATAGCTTTAAAAAGTTCTTAAGTCCTGGCGGTAGAATTGTAAAGCCTAATGGCATTGGGGAGTATTGACCTCTTCATCCTGTCTGAGGAGATGGGGGATATCCAGTGGATGTAGTGTACCTCGATTTTCAGAAGGCATTTGATAAGGTCCCACATAGAAGATTGGTGGGTAAAATCAAAGCTCAGGGCATCGGGGGGAAGGCATTGACATGGATAGAAAACTGGTTGGCAGATAGAAAGCAAAGGGTAGCGGTGAATGGGTGTTTCTCGGAATGGCAGGTGGTGACTAGTGGGGTGCCACAGGGCTCGGTATTGGGACCACAGCTGTTTACCATTTACGTTAACGATTTGGATGAAGGTATAGAAATAACATCAGCAAATTTGCTGATGATACTAAGCTGGGTGGCAGTGTGACATGTGATGAGGATGTTAGGAGAATTCAGGATGACTTGGATAGGCTGGGTGAGTGGGCAGATACTTTGCAGATGGCGTTTAATGTGAATAAGTGTGAGGTTATCCACTTTGGGAGTAAGAACAGGAAGGCAGATTATTATCTGAACGGTGTAGAGTTGGGTAAGGGAGAAATACAAAGAGATCTCGGAGTCCTTGTTCATCAGTCACTGAAGGTGAATGAGCAAGTGCAGCAGGCAGTGAAGAAGGCTAATGGAATGTTGGCCTTTATTACAAAGGGAATTGAGTACAAGAGCAAGGAAATCCTCTTGCATTTGTACAGAGCCCTGGTGAGACTACACCTGGAGTATTGTGTACAGTTTTGGTCTCCAGGGTTAAGGAAGGACATCCTAGCTGTAGAGGAAGTGCAGCGTAGATTCACGAGGTTAATTCCTGGGATGTCTGGACTGTCTTACGCAGAGAAGTTAGAGAGACTGGGCTTGTACACGCTGGAATTAAGGAGATTGAGAGGGGATCTGATTGAAACATATAAGATTATTAAGGGATTGGACAAGATAGAGGAAGGAAATATGTTCCAGATGCTGGGAGAGTCCAGTACCAGAGGACATGGTTTGAGAATAAGGGGTAGGTCATTTAGGACAGAGTTAAGGAAAAACTTCTTCTCCCAGAGAGTTGTGGGGGTCTGGAATGCATTGCCTCGGAAGGTAGTGGAGGCCAATTCTCTGGATGCTTTCAAGAAGGAGCTAGATAGGTATCTTATGGATAGGGGAATCAAGGGATATGGGGACAAGGCAGGAACCGGGTATTGATAGTAATTGATCAGCCATGATCTCAAAATGGCGGTGCAGGCTCGAAGGGCCGAATGGTCTACTTCTGCATCTATTGTCTATTGTCTATTGTCTCTTAAGTGTTCTTAATGTATTTGCCTCTACCATCACCCCAGGCAGTGCATCTACAGATTCACCACTCTTGTGTAAAAAAAACACTTAACTCTTGACATTCCCTCGTATACTTTCCCTTGTACTAGCCATCTCTAACCTGGGAAAAAGTTGCCAGCTGTCCACTGTATCTGTGCCTTTTATCATAATATAAACCTTTATCAAGCTACCTCTCATCCACCTCTGCTCCAAACAGAAAAGCCCTAACTCACCCAACTATCCTCATAAGGCATGCTCTCTAATCCATGCAGCATCCTCTTAAATCTCCTCTGCATGCAACACCCGGGACATGCTCTCTTCTCATTGTTACTGTCAGAAAGGAGATGCAGAAGCCTGAAGGCAATCACTCAGCAATTCAGGAATAGCTTCTTCCCCTCTTCCATCCAATTTCTGAATGCACATTGAACCCACAAACACTACCTCACCACTCTTTTTTTTAATTTATTTTTGTTTCTGCACTACTTATTTTAAATTAACTATTTAATATACATACCTATACTTGCTGTAATTCAGTTCTTTTCTACGTTTACCATGTGCTGCATTGTACTGCTGCAACAAAGTTAACAAATTTCACAACATATGCTGGTAATATTAAACCCGATTCTTTTTCTAAAGCTTCCACATTCCTCCTTTAATGAGGCAGTCAGGACTGAACACAACATTCCAAGTGTGGTCTAACCAGAGTTTTATACAGTAGCAACATTACTTCATAGCTCTTGATCGCAATTCCCCCAACTAATGAAGGCCAACCCAACATACACCTTCTCAACTACCCCATCAACTTGCGTGGAACTTTGAGGGATCTATGGATGTAGACCACAAGAACCCTCTGTTCCTCCACACTGCCAAGAACCCTGCCTTTAACCCTGTACTCTACCTTCAAGTTCAACCTTTGAAGGTGTATTACTTCATACTTTCCCAGGTTGAACTTCATCTGCTACTTGTCAGCCCAGCTCTGCTTCCTACTAATGTCCTGTTGTAAACTATACCAGTCTTCTACACTATCCACATTTGCAAACTTCCCACACCAAACTTCTACTTCCTCATCCAGCTCATTTATAAAAACCACAAAGGGCACATTTCCCAAAACAGATGCTTACAAAACATCACTGGTCACTGACCTTCAGGCAGAATAAACTCCATCTACTACACCCCTCTGCTTTCTGTGGGCAAGCCAATTCTGAATCCACAGAGCCAAGTTTCCCTGGACTTTCCAAATGAAAATACCATGAGAGCCTTATTAAATGCCTTACTAAAATCTATATACACTATATCCACTGCTCTAGCTTCATCAATTTGTTTTGTCACTTCTTTGAAGAATTCAATTCCGTTTGTGAGACATGAACTACCCCTCACAAATCCAATCTGACAATTCCTAATGTACTGCATATGTTAATCAAAATGGCTTCTTTGTTTGTTAAAAGTAAAACTGCTTCTTTGTTATGCTAACTGTTGAGGGAGTGTTTTTCTTGCAGAGCATTCTCGAAGCTTGTTTAGGTTAAAGTTGCTGATAACGGGGGATTGTATTCATTTGTTAACCAATTGGGTTGGATGTTATTTTCTCTTGTGGGTCTGGGAGCCGGGATTGCACGGTCTTTTTCAGGAGTCGGGAAGAAGACGGCGAGGAAGGCGGACAGGTGCAGCACTGATGGTCGATCACTGAGGGTGGTCCCAGGTGCGCAGGTCGTGGAGGTCGGAGAAGAGCGAAGAATGGTCGGAGGGTCGATGATTGAGCTCCAACGATGTGCACAAATTGACTGAACTCTGATAAGTTTTGGCGCCTTTTCTTTATTTTCTTTCCCTTCATATATATTGTATCGTTATTAATCATTTAGTTCTAGTAAGATTTATAAAGTGTATTCTGTAACTGTACCTGGTGTGAGCTTGATATTGTGCGTGCGACTTTGTACTAGCGTGTATTCTACAGCATCCACGTATACGGGAGGCAGGGTTTGGCGGGTGGCTGGAATTTTCCCCTAGACATACACCAGCCTGTCGCGTAAGCGTTACACTAATCACACTATGCTTCTCCAATTACTCGTAAATCCTGTCTCTAAGAATCCTTTCAATAGTTTGCCTACCACTGATGTGAGACTCTGGTCTATAATTTCCAATATTATTCCAATTATCTTTGTTGAGCAAAGGAGTAATACTTGCCAACCTCCAACCTGCTGGTACTACTCCTGTGGCCAGTGAGGACACAAAAATCATTGCCAAAGATGCTGCAATCTCTTCTCTGGCTTTCTGTAGTAACCTGGGGTATATCCCTTCTGGCCCCAGGGAGTTAGCTATTCTAATGTTTTTCAAAAGTTCCAGCACATCCTCATTCTTAAAGTTGACATACTCCAGCACATAGGCATGTTTTAAGCCATCCTCACATTCATCAAAGTCCCTCTCACTGGTGAATAATGAAGTAAAGAATTTATTAAGGACCTCCCTTACCTACTCTGAGGTACATTGATCCCTGTTCAGTCCTACTCTCAATCTGGTCATCCTCCTGTTCTTCAAATATGTATTGAATGCTTTGGGATTTTCCTCAGTCTTACTTACAACAGCTTTTCCATGTCCCTTTCTAGTTCTCCTCGGTTCCTTCTTAAGCACCTTCCTGGTGGCCTTATAACTCTCTAGAGCCCCGTCTGATCTTTATTTCCTAAACCTTAAGTATGCATTTTTCTTCCTCTTTATTAGATGTTCCACATCTCGTCAGCCATGGTTCCTTCATCCTACCATCCTTTCCTGGCCTCAATGAGCGAAACCTATCTAGAATACTAGACAAGTGCTACCTAAACAACCTTCACATTCCCCGAGTACATTTTTCCCCAATTCACGCTCACAAGTTCCTGCCTAATAGCATCAGAATTTGTCCCATCCCAATTAAATACTTTCCCATACCATCTACTCCTTTCCCTGTCCAAGGCTACAGTAAAGGTCAGAGCTGTGTTCATCACCTTCAGAATGCTCATCCACCGACAGATCTATTACCTGACGAGGTTCATTGTCTAGTATTAGATTAGTATGCCCCACTTCAAGTCCTCTGGCTAGTCCAACAGATAAACAAAAGAATACTGTACTATCATGCATTAATTGAGTATTGATTTATGAACAGTATACATATATGGAAAAATAAACAAGGCACCAAGGTATGATGATGGTTCATTAACAATAATGTAATGAACAACAAATAATTCAAAGATAATGGCAGAATAATTGTTATTGCCAGCTGAATGAGCCACCTACAAATCGATGAGAACAATATGCCAGCAGTTGTTCAAATTCCACAAGTTTCCTGGTTATCAGGTAGTAATAATCTCACTTCCTGAAAACACTTGCCACCTTCTAAAAACTGTGGTTGCCTTTATTTTATCAACCACTCCACTGGTATCATTCACTTTCACTGCAATCAGTCTCTCCTTTACCACCGTTTTCATCGTGCCCATACTACAATCATGTCCCTCACTGCCACGTATCAGTTTCTGCACAAATCTGGAAGTTCACGCATAATGATTATGTTGTCCACCAGCACTGAAACATACAAGTTCTTGCAAAATACTCAACTTCACAACATGCTAGCAGAATTCCATATTTTTCAATAAAAAGATGAAGACTAATCAGTCAAGAACTCCAAATATTCCCAACATGTGAGATAACAAAAGGCCGTGGTAACTCAACACACATCACACACCAGTTCATAAACAAAGAACAACATACCACAATTGGCGGAACACGAATAGGACCAGATATGGTAGAGTAGTCCACTGACCCAAGAACCTGGAGATTCTTGTGTGAGATAAACAGTGTACATTTATTCTTGATGGTCTGTTTTCATTTAGTTTACCATTATTAATGGAGAAATAAAACAAACGTAGGATATGTAACATTGGTTTAGTGCTATGCCATGTGGCATCTGCTCTGCGACAACAATAGTGTTTACGGAAGCTCCAGGAAAAAAAAAGTTATATTGCAATGTCCTGGCTCTAATTCGTAGATTTTAAAACCAGATAAATTAGCTTTATTTCTACCCAATGTTAAAAGCCACAACCAAAGCACCTCATTATCTTCTGATTTCCATAATCTATTTCTGTAATCTCTCCTCATAATTTAACTTTAGAAAATCACAATAATGCTAGGAGAGCTATACTGAAACCATTCCAAGTCCTGTGTATCCTTCCTAAGATATGGTGGTCAGAATGTTTACAGTACATCATATGTAACCTAAACAGAAATTGAAAGACTAAAAACATGCCAACTGTTGAAAATCTGAAGTAAAACAGCAACTGCTGAAAATACTCATCAGATTAGGTTGCACCTGTATGGTCAGACAGATTAGTCTCGTCACATTAATTCTTTCACTTCCTTTTTCAGGCACAATTTGGCAGCAATAGTCTTTGCAACCACCAATTTATTTGAAACAGATGGTGCCCATCTGATACCACCAGAAAAGTTTATCAATCTAATTAAATAAAAGTAGGTTAAGATAGTTAAAAGACAGAATCAATGATGTAAAATGCAAATCATCTTCTCACTTATATCATTCAATCTTATTCAATACAAACCTTTTCCAAGTTGTCCTGTCCTAATGCGGTACTTACGAAAATTGCTGTATGTTTAATATATACACAAGTTCCTTTCATTTATTATCAAGATAGGCTGCAGTAGCAGGTAAAATGCAAAGTTTCTAATTCACTGACCTGAATAGGAATTCTTTTCCAATGGTCGGGCAATACATAGAATGCTAAAACTTTCTTCTTTCTCATTGTAGAAAGTTTCTTCGAAAAGAATACGTATTGTGCATGGTGAGCTAAATCCAACACCCAGACTAATTAGGTTTCCTCTGATGGTGACTTCCTGGAAATTCAAATAGTATACAGTGAAGGGGGAAAATAATATCTAAACAAGAAATTAAAATCTGGACACATCTGAAAAATTGACAATATAGAAATCATTAGAGCACAATTAGTGTCACTTAATTTCATACTTTAAAATCAAATGTGTAAATCAGAGAGAATTTTCTTTTGCAAATATTTTACATAATTAATAATTCTGTATTTTATGCTTATAAGCAATAGAAATAAAGGCATTGCAAATTTTAAAATCTCCCAGTAGATAGAGATATTTAAAATAAGATTGCACACTGAAAAAACAAACTCCATATATTAGTACACCACTTACTTTTCCATTTAATGTCTGGTAACTACTACCAGCTTCATCCACAGGATACAGGACATAAGATTCAAAGTGGGCAGCAGCCAGGCTGCCTCTTGACAAGCTGGCTTTGCATGGCACCAATACCTAAATGTGTAAAATAACAGTTAACATACATGACAAGGGTCTTAATAACCAAAGGAAATGAGGACTTTAAGACAAATGTGTAAAATGAATTACTGAAGACATTCTTTTTAAAATATGCATCTTATACAGCAGAGAACCAGATAAAATACAATATTGCATCTTATACCATACTGTGCAAAAGTCTCAGGCACATATATATTGCTAGGATGCCTAAAGCTTTTGCACAGTACTGTAGTAATTTTATGTATTGAACTTATTGCTGCCCAAAAACAACAAGTTTCATGACAGATGTGAGTGATGATAAACCTGATTCTGATATGGGCCTCTACTGTAGACTGAGAGTAGGAATGAGACAGGGAGAGGAGAATCACAGCTGGGAAAAGGGGAAGGGAGAGGGGAGGGAGCAGGAAGTACTCATATCCAATCCAGGCCAATGTAAACAGACAGGGTCCAGCTGAATCCAGCTATATTTAGCCTGTTATTTTTCTATCTGTTGTGCTGTAGAAAGGGCTGTCCATGTATTCTTGGAAATAATATGTCGTAGGAAGCTGTGTTTCCAACACAGAATTTATCTACAGATCTAGCCATTCACCAGAAGGCTCCAATTAAGTTTGTACTTTTTAATTATTCTGCTGCTCACATTGTGGCCTGTATATTATTATTACTTAATTCTAAAGAACAGTTTTTTTCTGATTTATGTTATGACTTTCATTGTTACTTATATGAATTCTGCTAGGTATTAAATTCAAGATGCTGCACAGAACAACTCAGAAATGAATGCTATCAGATCATTTGTAATTGCAACATTTGAATTGTCTACTTTCAGTAAGGATCTTCACTAACCTTTATTTAAGTAAATACTCTGGTCAATCTCTTTCTTGAAGCCATTCACAACTAATATTGCTTCTTAGCTATAAGCTCACGATACACATTTAATACATGACTCTTCTGTGTAATTCACTTTTTATAATTAATGTTGCACATGATGAAAAGGTCAAGCTTTTGATACAAATAAACATGATGATGACGATAGATCTTATATTTTTCAGATTTCTTTATAACATAAATGGACATTTTGCATTTCAAGTCTATCACAGCTTTCAGAGCAACTCCATCAATTTCATTTCTCCCAGCATAATTCCCATGACCTATTCTCTCTCACATGCTCATTAACACCGTTCCAATTCTCCTACAATCAACTACACTAGGGGTTATTTACAGTAGCTAATTAACCAGCACGTCTTCAAGATATGTGGAAAAACTCAAAGCACCCAGGGAAAACACTCATGGTCACATGGAAAATGTGCAAAATCTTTTCAGACAGCAACCGAGATCAGAATCAAACCCCAGTTTATAGCATTAAAAAGATAGATTTTAACTATTATTTTTAGCTTAGAGAAATAAGCATAACAGAATTACATTAAAATATTAAGGATTGGTTCAGCCTAATCATACAAGTTCTTTATACAGTGGACCTCGTGCTTTCAAAATGCGCAAGCAGAGAATGATTTTTTTTGCTTTTTGGAACAATTTGCTGAGGTAACTGGGCAAGACCATAATTGCATCATCAGAAGGAACTTAAAGTTCCTTAAAGAATTCCAGGAATAGTGAACATACTTCTTGTTTGTTGAGTTTAAGAATAACTATCAGCAGTCTTAAACTCTCTCCAGTTGGTAGTGGTTGCTTGATACTCTAAAAAAAACTATGTAATATTTCTCCTAAATTGGCAACACAGTTCACAACTATTTTTGCTTTCCACAGTAGAGTCCACCTATTTTTAGAGGTAAGAGAGCTTAGGTTATAACAAAATTACAATTCCAATTTCATGGGTACATTGACTTTCCCCTGATCTTTTTATTTATTTGCTCATTTCTCTGCAAATGCATAAAAATTAAGCTCATACTGACAGAATCAAAGGTTCCAATATATATGGAGGGAGAGTAGAGAGGAGCATGGCCATGGACACAGATCTCTGCAAAGCTGGGAAATGCAGACCTTGTATCAGATTTAGTATCAGAACCTCAGTAAAATATTCCACTTCTTCTCTTGGCTATTACCTAGCCAAAATGACAGAATGGATCAGAGAATGATCAGGGAAGTTGCACTGAGTTAAATATGTTGAACTCTGCTGTCACCTTATCTGACCTAAATCCTACTGCCATAAATACATTAGCATATGGCTAAACTCTAAATCTCCTATGACCCTTTCCTACCCATTGTGGCAGCTGAGCAGGGAGGTAAAGAAATTTAGAATCTAGAAAACTTGTATTCACTAAAAGTGAAACCAAGTTTAAATAAAATGAAAACAGTAACAACAACTGATATTAAATGAGAGATTTAGGGCAAAAATACCAAAAAGAAGTTGGAAATTCATTGATGCTGAAGGCCATGGAACACAATACAGGATAAAACATGAAGAGAAGAGATATGTTTGACCTCCAAATGCTGACTTTAATATCAGGGGAAAAACTGAAATGATTCCATTCCTAACTAGAAAATCTTCCTTTGTGTAGGCAAGTCTCTTCAGACTTTGTTACATGAATGCAATAGATTACTCACAATTCCATGTAATTCTGCTACACGGTTGGCGGCATCAGGTTTCTGCTTCTGAAGGGCTAAATAGAAAGGGTTTCTCGAAATATCTTCATCATACATAGCCATGGACACCAAACACTGTGCACTAAATTTCAACTGTGCAAGAAATGAAAAGTTACAATTTATTTACAAGGTGCAATATCAATACAACATTTTGTAGCATTATAACAACAGAAAAAAAGAGACTATAGAAAAATGGCAAAATATTAAGGGAGTTTAATTAGGTAACACCTGTAATAGCAGCACTAAAAAAGAAATCAAGGAAGAGTTCAAGTCCCACAAGGTATGCCCAACAGATCAAGTGTATCTACACAAGGAACAATAATGAATGCAATAGGTTTTATGACTAGTTTCTACTTTTACTTTCATACATTCAGCATAAAAAATATTTTACTGCTCGATTCCCTGTCATCTTAACACCAATTCTACATTCCCTTGAATAACAAACCTAGAAACAAATAATACTGAATTTAAGGGGCATTTAATAGTCAGAAATCACAAATTTTAATACTGCAATAATTTACTTTGGAAATAATACCAGTGATCTCACAGCTCCAGGGACCCAAGCTCCCCTATGAACAATCCCAAGCCTGAAAGTGAAAGGACATGAGGCTAGCAACACTATCCTGTTAAAAACCCAGAGCTACAGAAATGCCAACAGAAGTTCCAAAGACCTCATCCCTGGGAGAGGAAGAACCTTCACCTTGCAGACGCATGATGTTATGTGGTGAAAGCAGCAAGCCCATGGAAGCTGCAGAGCCGATCAACTTTCTATCATCCAGGAAAAGTGGCCGTAGGACACCTAGCAACGCGACCTTGAAGCTGACACCAAGAAATTGGACTACACCTGCAGACAACTCGAAAGGCTGACCCAGGGCAAAGTACTCTGGTGAGCTGCTGTTAGCAGCCCATGCCCCAGTGATTTGCTTAACTAACTAATGCTAGGGTCACAGGTTCGATCCAAACCTTGGATGCTGTCTGTGTGGCTTTCACATTCTTTCAGTGAACAAATGGGTTTCTGTTAGGTGCTTTGGTTTCCTCCAACATCCTAAAGAAGTACTGGTAAGTTAACTGACTTCTTGTTTATTACAGGTTAAAATAATCAAAGAGAAGTTTTTAGAAATCTCAGGAAGAATTATTTGCAGGGCTACAGAGACATGAGGAGGGAATTGGATTCATGGAAATTACTGTGCTGGGAGCTGGCATAAACTTGATGAGGTTAATGGCTACCTTCTGCATCATAACAAGGAGGTGGATTGATGCAGTCAACAGGGAAATGAACAGTGTGAGCATTTTATAAATATGATAAGGATAGCTGATCTGAAAAATTAATTTTTAGATTATGACTGGAGTAACTGCCATTCTCTTCTGAGCATCATAAATAAACTAACAAAGGATTCTTAAATACATATGCTAAAACACTGTGTCCTAAAATGATTCAGGAAGAAGATTACAAAATTACAGTCAAAACAAAAACAAAACAGGAAAACTTTAAAAGGTTTCTAAACAGATCACACTGAAAAATCTCAATAAACATACCGCTCTCAGCTGTTTATCCAAATGCTCTAGCTTGTTGCATTCAATATAATGAAAAACCTTTGAATAATCATATGGACATCTAAATTCTTAATGACATTTCTAATTTTTGCCACTAAACGAAAGAAAACATGGTGTTGAAAAATTAGTCACTTCTAGCTTGAATTAATTAATTTCCCGAAAACAGAATGTCACACTGTTATAACAAACACTACAGGTGAAAAGGCAAGTAAGTGGGTGGATAGCTGGTTAAAAAGAATCATGCTTACATAGTAGCACATCACAAACACAATTAATATGTAATGGGATCCCACTACCAAACACATTTTTCCCTCCCCCCCTTTCTGCTTTTCGCAGGGATCGGTCCCTACGCGACTCCCTTGTCCACTCGTCCCCTCCATCCCTTCCCACCGCTCTCCCTCCTGGCACTTATCCTTGTAAACGGAACAAGTGCTACACCTGCCCTTACACTTCCTCCCTCACCACCATTCAGGGCCCCAGACAGTCCTTCCAGGTGAGGCGACACTTCACCTGTGAGTTGGCTGGTGTGGTATACTGCATTCGGTGCTCCCGGTGCTCCCGGTGTGGCCTTTTATATATTGGCGAGACCCGACGCAGACTGGGAGACTGTTTCGTGGAACACCTACACTTGGTCCGCCAGAAAAAGCAGGATCTCCCAGTGGCCACACATTTTAATTCCACGTCCCATTCCCATTCTGATATGTCTATCCATGACCTCTTCTATTGTCAAAATGAATCCAAATTCAGGTTGGAGGAACAACACCTTATATACTGGCTGGGTAGCCTCCAACCTGATGGCATGAACATTGACTTCTCTAACTTCCGTTAGATAGATAGATAGATAGATAGATATTTTATTCATCCCCATGGGGAAATTCAACTTTTTTCCAATGTCCCATACACTTGTTGTAGCAAAACTAATTACATACAATACTTAACTCAGTAAAAAATATGATATGCATCTAAATCACTATCTCAAAAAGCATTAATAATAGCTTTTAAAAAGTTCTTAAGTCCTGGCGGTTGAATTGTAAAGCCTAATGGCATTGGGGAGTATTGACCTCTTCATCCTGTCTGAGGAGCATTGCATCGATAGTAACCTGTCGCTGAAACTGCTTCTCTGTCTCTGGATGGTGCTATGTAGAGGATGTTCAGAGTTTTCCCCTCCTCCCCTTCTTACCCCATCCTTGACATATTTAGTTGTTTGCCTGTTCTCCATCTCCCTCTGGTGCTCCCCCCCCCCTCTTTTCTTTCTCCTGAGGCCTCCTGTCCCATGATCCTTTCCCTTCTCCAGCTCTGTATCACTTTCGCCAATCACCTTTCCAGCTCTTAGCTTCATCCCACCCCCTCCGGTCTATCATTTCGCATTTCCCCCTCCCCCCTCTACTTTCAAATCTCTTACTATCTTTCCTTTTGGTTAGTCCTGACGAAGGGTCTCGGGCCGAAACGTCAACATCGCTTCTCCCTGTGGATGCTGCCTGGCCTGCTGTGTTCTACCGGCATTTTGTGTGTGTTGTAATATGTAAAGTACAACATTTGGTTAATTTGAAAAACTTCATTTCTGTACTGCAATTGTAGGCATTGTTATCGTATTGTGTGCATCATGAACAAACTGTAACCAAAAATGCTTCTAATGTACATTTTATAAATAGGCTGTATTGGTACAATGGGAACATTATCAAGCTCTACTTCTAGGGGATGGGAGGAGGAGGGTTGGGAAAGCAGCCTAGTAGATAATAAGTTAAAGAAATCGGAGAAGCTATGGAGTGTAGCATCTTCATTCTGCATCATTCAGAAAACAAGATGAGGAGATACTGAATTTAAGTGACAGGTAATGGGAATCTTAGGGTCACCTTCATGGACTGAATTCAAGTAGTTCTTAATTGTTGAGCTTTGGACAATAACAATTGGTACTGATTTTACAAAAGCCATTCCAAAGGGATAAATTAGGAAGCTACACAAGGACGTTCAGCCCTGACACAGTAAGGTCCCACGTGTGAACTAGAACATGGCTCAACTTGCCCAGTGAATCCCTGTTTGAAGCACAGATATTCTTCCAATCTCTCCCTTAATCTGTTAGGTATAAGAGAACCAAGCAGTGGTATAAAACAACTTAGATGTCTAGACAACACGCACAAAATGCTGGAGGAAGTCAGCAGGCCAGGCCTGAGTTCCTCCAGCATTTTTGTGTATATTGCTTAGATTTCCAGCATCTGCAGATTTTCTCTTGTTTGTGATTAGTTTTCTAGCTATGTTCTTAATACTTAAGGATAAGATATTTTTTTACGAATCCAATTAGACTAATACATTACTGCAAGAGATATGCGAATGTCAGAAAATGCTAACACAAAGAATAAATTTCTCTTTTTATAACACATTTTGCATAGCACCTTTCATGACCAGGAGATCTCCACGCACTTTGCAACCAATGAAGCACTTTTGAGAAGTAATTAGATGTTCTATCGGAAAACATGACTGCATATACACATATCACAAGATCCCACAATATTGATATTCAATTAGTGATAAATATCAAGCAAAATCCTGCCCATCCCCAAACAGGATCTTTCAAATCTACCGATGAGAACAGAAAAGGTGTTCATTTGAAGTTTATTTAAAAGCACCCCCAAATGGTGCAGTACTGCCCCCGTCTTTATCAAGATTAAGTGCTTAAATGTCTGGTGGGGTTCAGGAACCAAGCTCTTGATTTAGATAATAGTAAAGATTGACGTCCCAAAAACAACTGTTCACTGAGAGAAAATTCAGTGATATATTCTTTAGCTGTATCATTTTCTGTAACAATACCAACATGACGTCTACGCATGTTCTGATTCCCACAGTCAGCTTCTTCTGACATCATATGATCTCTTTTCTAGAAACAGCTCGCAAAACTATTGTGGTTAATTGCGACTCGACGGTCAATATAGTTTGTTAATAATATTAGCAATTAAGTACAACTGTGGGCCTATTCGTTTCCTTAACGAGCGTTGCAACACTACACTTCCTCATACATCCAGTTTAAAACACGTCAGATACGTCTAACCGAAATCTAGATTTCCCTGAAACATTATCTGACATAAAATTATGTTTTCGTATTTAAATATTAAAACAATATAACCATACCTAGCTGGTGATGCCGCTATCTTCAGTGTGTTCATTGAACGTAGCCAGGCCCGCCAGAAAATCCTGGCCATCACTTGAACCCCCCCACACACACAAACACAGAGCCTCTCCTTGATGTTCCGCTTCAAATTCCGACACAGCACTTACCAAATAGTAGTACACTGAATCATTTCACCGTCACTTCGGGTTTAACTTTCCAGCACTGTTTCGTTTTCTTGACAGCGGAAACAATGTTGCTAGCCTTGTGACTGACAGTCCTATTAACCAGTCAAGTGTCGACGTGGAGAAAAAAATTGCAATCTCCCCCAATGGCCCCTCAACCAACTGGCGCCCCCGTGAGACAGCACTCTGACTACCAGCTACAGTGAATAGAAACATTCGGCGACAGGTTTCACTTCCTGGTTTAGAGAGCACATGATACGGTGTTGGTATTTAGTGACGATTGAAGCCGACGAAGCTATGTATTGGTTCATGCAGGAATTGCGGCTCATTGTTTCTGTTGTCATTATACGCAGCTATTTATCTGAAATCAAGATATTGTAATGAATCTTGCATGCTACGATAACTTAGAAAGCTGACGTAAAATAGTCAAAAGGCAAGAAAAATCACGATTAACCCGATATGCAATTGGATAAATGGCTAACGGTGGTAAGATTATTGGATCTAGGATAATTACGCAGTTTGAGTTCGAATGCGTATTTTAGAACTATTATCAAAGCATCGCACTAATATATTTTGTAGAGATATTATAAACGAATCGGAAAGGACCGTGGCTGGGTATTAAAATGGTGAACGATGAATGTAAAACACTTTTGGATGCCCTAAACAAAGTGTCAGCTTGCTATCGGCATTTGGTTATCTGTGCCGGTGGGACATCCGATTCGCAAAATTTACGAGAAGAATTAAAGAAAACCAGACGAAAAGCACAGGTGCTTGCAGTTGCTAACAGAAACAAGCTAATAACTATTTTAAAGGACAAAACTATAAGCAAAAATGATCGGGCTGAATTCGAACGGCTCTGGGTGCTGTTTTCGACGTGTATGGAAGTCTTAGAAGTCGACATGAGAAGGGCTTTGGAACTGGGTCAAGAATTTCCACTGAATGTTCCCACAAAACATCTGATTCAAACGGGGATGATTGGCGGGACATCTGCTGTAGCCGCCCGTGCTATGAATATTCAGAACATGAACTACGAAGAGGGAAACAACATAGACACTGTCGATCTAAACGATTTGGAGCAAGAGATCTATGAAGTCGGGGAAATGATACACGAAATGGAGATGAAAGTGAACGTCCTTCAGTGGACAGTGGAAGCAAAGCAAGGCCCCGGTTCTGAACTGAAATCAACCGCTAGTGCTGGTGTATCATCACTAGCTGCCATGTCCGTGAGCGGAGATGGCGATAAACTATGCGACACCAGTAAGGTCTTTGCCGGAGCGATGTTCAGTGCTGTATTAATCATTGCCATTGTTCTAGCTGTTTGTATTGTAAAATTTGCTTAACATTACTGTGTTCATTTCCATTTTGTGTAGGAGGAACTTAATTTGGACTCTTTTGACCGTGTGAGGTACGATTTGCCTGTGGGAGAAATAGTGTTACAAAAAGTGTGTACTTCGCTGCTGTTAATGCTACAGAGAATAGCATAACGTAAATGTTCGTGTATATCATCTAACATGAATTGTGGCAATACTTAATGTTATTAACATTCAGTAGCAAACGGTACGTTTCATTGTACCTACCCTTAGAGTCGAGTGTTGTTATAATAAATATTTATTTTGATAAAATAGCCACTTACGACAGGTTAAAAATTCGTTCCCTTCAGCTCAGTGATTGCAAAATGTCTTTGGTCCTGGTCACTTGGCGTGATTTGTTCTATGTGTATATGGTAGCGCTAAGAATTTAAAAACGAACTTCACTTGCTGTAGCTAATAGATCAGAAACTGTCTCGACTTGTAGTCAAAGACATAACTCATAATTGTTTGGCAAAAGTAACGTATTTTTCCTTAAAGATGTTTTCAACAAGCAGGGTATTTTGTAGATTTTTCAATGTACAAACTTTTTTTAAAGTGAAGTTTATATGAGATTTCCATTGAGGAACATTGAGGAGACCAGCATTGTCCGCTGATTCATCATGGAAAATTGGGAAGAAAAATAACCATGGAATGGAAAGCTAACTGTTAGAGAGCGGTTGGGATAAAATTAACATTTTATGTGATCACGTAAGCACAAACCAAAAGGAACCCGTCAATAAAGTGAGAATGGGAAGAGACTCATGGAACGTAACCGTTGGTTACGCCATAAACATATTTAAACCCCCGTGAATGGGAAATATAGTGGTTATCTAGATAAATATTAATTTAGGAGCAACAGATCGCTTCTAGGTTTGAACATTCTCTTTAAAAGATCTGAAGACAAATACAATAGCACATTTAATTTGCAAGAATAAAATTGTCTGTGAGCTATTCAATATTATTTCCTATATGTTGTTTCTTTTATTTTAAATGAAGTACAACTTCTAGTCCCTAAGCCTCTCTAATATTGAATACATATTTTACATCTTCCTACATACAACCACATAAAATAATTTTATCAGTGAGATGAGACTTCAGTTTAATCCTATTCTCTGTACCACAACCTACCTAGACACCATTGACAGTGTGAATGGTTCACAAACTGAGTTTCGTTAAAATCCTTGACACGTTATGCTTGCTATCTTCCGCCAACTTCCACTTGTGTTGACTATGTGCTTTCATACAATTCCCTATATCTTTGTTCTACCGCTGAAGCATTTCTAGTTACAGATAATTAGTAACCAAACTATATTCAATTTCAAACACTGTCAGATAACTGCCAGTGCCACATGTCCAACTGTGTTATCATCTATTGCCTTGTTTTCACCTCTGTCTAGCCAATCATAACCAGAGAAACAATTGAAATTACTTCGTTAACACTGAACCTTCATGGTATCTCTGCACCATTCTTTTTCTTAATCTAAGTGCTTATTTTAAAGGCATCACCCAAAGAATTTTACATGTGAATTGAAAACAATCAGTTATGTTTCCGTTACTTTGATCCCTACTGCTGACTTTGGTCTTTGAAATGCCTTCCATCATCGGTCGCTACACAAAATCTCTCCAGAGATTTCGGCCTCCTCCCCCCATTCTGCCATTTTCTCTTCCTCTGGTAGTTTCTAAGCTGTCAATTGTTTCTAGTTGAAATTTTAAAAGTATTTTGGACCCTTTTCCCAAAATAAAAGCCTAAAATAATGCAAGTTTATGTCAAAAACATTTCACACATCCCCGTCTATTAATACAGCTGAGCAGCTTTAACAGCCGCAGATCAAAATTCATTACGTCAAAAGCAACTCCAGCCAAAACCTCAGATTAAGCCTCACAAAAGGCCCTCAATACGATTAAAAACTAATACGGTGTTTCCAATTCAGGACCATGTGGATAATATCCATTGCTTATACCGTTGCGTGGAATTCCCACCGTTTCGTTTTTTTAAGATGCTAGGATACTTGTTTTGCATGGGGTTATGAACGTCAATCCCATGCCAAGTGTGATTCTGGAGCAGTAGCGTTTTGGTATAATCTACAAATAGTGTTCTAATTGGCTAATATTTGCGATTGGCGTGACTGTGAATAATTTAGATAAGTACATTACCTCTAAATTAAGATTCCCATCAACTTCGAATGCTGTTGTCCTGCATATGCAAAACACAACAGTGACGATCGAATAAATTCTGCGCCGCTAGCATTTGGAGTACCGGTAAATTAATTCTCGAAATAAATGAGCTTCGAATGATTCAGAACTTCTTTTCATTCATAGAACATTTCATAATTCTACGTAAAGTGTTTAATATTGCAATTTAAATTACAAATTATGATTTGGCTTCAATGATGCCAAGAATCTTATGGAGGAATTAAAACATCAGCATTAGTTTCCTGTACATTTAAGTTACGTACTGTATTTGAACTGAATTCGATTTCGCGAATTCAAATATTCAGATTTAAGACGAGTATTTGGCTAAAGTCAACCACGCCATCAAGTGTATAACTAAATCCTATATTTTTGCTTGTTACATACATCTGTTAAGGTGCATTGTCCAGATATCTTATGAGGTAACCGTAGCCTTCAGCCAGGAGCAGATGTCATCAGGTGGTTCCCAACCTTCACAGAGTGTTTCGACCCTTAACCACGACACTCTCCAGTCGTTGGGCCAGCACTGGTGGCCAAATCACTGCCCATCTGCTCCTGGCTTCCAGCTTCCCTCCTCTCGGCCTACTCCAAATCCAACAAGAGGCTCGTTCTGCCTCTTCGCCCATCCTACGAGCTGCTTGTTTTTGCTCCTTTTGTCCAGGCCCAGAGCTGACAACAACCGCCATGCTGATTTGGCTGGGAATACCTCTGCAGCCGATCTCCACAGGGAACAACTATGCCTGCCATCCCTTGTCTTTGCACTCCTGAACTAAGGGCTGGTACTTCAAGGTCTTTCTCTCGTGGGCCTCTTCCCATCCCTCCTAGCACGGCACCGTCAGCTCAACCAGAATTATTTTCCGATCTTCAGTTGACCACTATACAATGTCCGGGCGGAAGGTTGTGTGCACCACCTCCAGGAACTGCAGCCTCCTTCCCACATCGATACATATATACATATTACATGAATGAATATAATATTTAATGTAATACACGCACTTATTCACTTACATCCATCTCATACATCCAATTTTACACAACAGCACAATGAAACTGGATATAAAAGAAACTCTCCTTTGTCTGTGACCTATCACTTTATCAGATATATCATCTATAGGCATTTCGAGGGAACGCTGACATTGGATAAATTCCAAAGCACGAAGTATTAGTTCCTGTCACATAAAGACCTCGTAGTCTGAAACAATTTTAAATCACTGGCCAGAAAAGATCGCAGGAGAAAAACAGAGCGGGCCAGAGGTAGCTGCAAAGTTGGAAATTACTCATATAATGCGGCTGGCGGGGTTCAGTCTGCCAAGGGTGACCTTCTCAGGGCCTGCCTCTTTAATTTTCCATCCTACTCTCCACTCTGATCTATTGGTTGGTTGTATTTCCGCTCCGTTACAATGACATCCTATGTAAGCTTGTGGAGGTGCATTTCACCTTCCATTTGAGCACGTTGCAGCATTCTAACCTCAATATTGAATTCTACTTCAGATAGCCTACTTTCCATGTCTGCATAAGAATTCAACTGTGATTTTGAATCGGCTTATTTAACAACCCCCCCCCCCCCCCACCTGTTTTCCTCTGGAAGTGAAGGGCATGTCCAGGCTCACCTGCCAGTCATATGTTCTGCTTCTGTAATTCACAATTCCTACATTCTTTTGTGCATGTTCTTTTACCTATGTCCTGGCTCTCAGACTACTCCTCTTCACTCATTGACAGTAATATTGTTTACAGTCCATCCCCACGCGCACCATGCTTTTAACTTTGCAGCATCTTATCCCTCCTCCACCCTCCTTGTATCTTAATTGGTTGCAGACACTTCTTCGCATTTCGTTTTGGTGCTGAGAAAAGGTCTTTGACCTAAGCCATTAACTCTTTCACTTCCCATTGTTTAGTATTTCTAGCATTTTTGTCTTTATTTGAACGTTCATTGTTTGATTATTATAACACCAAATATGGAAATATGTTTCTAAATCCAAATCTTGCAGAAATGTTTGTGAAATAGTGGATAACATAGAAGGCTGCCGTAAGTTACAGCAGGACATTGAAAAGTTGGCCTGAGAAATGGCAGATGGAGTTCAGTCCAGACAAGTGTGAAGTGATACACTTTGTAAGGTTGAATGTGAAGCAGAGTACAAGGTTAATTGTAGGATTCTTAGCAGTGTAAAGGGATCTAGGGGCCTGCAAACACAGATCCCTCAAAGTTGTGTACACTTTGGTTGGATGGTTAAAAAGCACTTATTAGTCAAGGAATTGTGTTCAAGACCACGAGGTAGTGTTGCAACTCCATAAAGTTCTGGTTAGACCACACCTAGAATGTTGTGTCCAGTTCTGGTAGCTTCATTAGAGGAAGAATATGGTAACTTCAGAGAGGGTGCAAAGGAGATTTACCATGATAAAAACTGCTTTAGACAGCCTGATTTATGCGGAAAGTTTGAGTGAGTTGGGGCTTTTCTCCTTAGAATGAAAGAGGATGAGAGGTAATTTGATACAGGTATAGAACATGATAAGGTGCATAAATAGAGTGGACAGTCAGGGAGGCAATGGTTAAAATAAAAGGGCATAATTTTAAGAAAGATTAAAGAGGTAGGTTTTTACACAGGGAATGGTGGATGTGTAGAACGCACTTCCAGGGCTGGTGGCAGAGGCAGATACATTAGGAACATATAAGAGGTTCTTAAGTACAAGGATGAAAGAAAAATGGAGAGCTCTATGGAAGGGAAGGATTATATTGACTTGGAGTAAGTAGGGTAGAAGAATGGCACAGCATTGTGGACTGCTACTATTTTATGTTCTATTGTTATGAAGATAGTTAATGGGACCTGCAGTGATTTATTAAATGTAAATAGTTCAAACTCACAAGAAATGAGTTATAATTGAAGTTCGATTTGTTACAATTTATTTGTTGTAAAGATCACAATTCATTATGGGTACAGTAGAAACACACTGACCATTAATGGGCATGAGTAGTTACAAACTATTATCTACAATGTGGCTGAACATACATTTGAGAAAGAGAGAACATGTGAAGTGCCCCTGAGGTCAGTGTTACAATCTGTTATTCATCTGTAAATATTTTGGATATGAATCTACATGACATGTTTAGCAGATTTGCTGATGACAGTAAATTAGTGGCATTCTCATTACCCCAGGGTTGAAGAGTCTAAAATTAAAGACAACTAAGAACATAGAGTAGTACAGCACAGTACAGGCCCTTCGGCCCACAATGTTATGCCGACCCTTAAACCTTGCCTCCCATATATCTCCCCACCTTAAATTCCTCCATTTACCTGTCTAGTAGTCTCTTAAATTTCACTAGTGTATCTGCCTCCACCACAGACTCGGGCAGTGCATTCCACGCACCAACCACTCTCTGAGTAAAAAACCTTCCTCTAATATCCCCCTTGAACTTCCCACCCTTACTTTAAAGCCATGTCCTCTTCTATTGAGCAGTGGTGCCCTGGGGAAGAGGCGCTGGCTGTCCACTCTGTCTATTCCTCTTAATATCTTGTACACCTCTATCATGTCTCCTCTCATCCTCCTTCTCTCCAAAGAGTAAAGCCCTAGCTCCCTTAATCTCTGATCATAATCCATACTCTCTAAACCAGGCAGCATCCCGGTAAATCTCCTCTGTACCCTTTCCAGTGCTTCCACATCCTTCCTATAGTGAGGCGACCAGAACTGGACACAGTACTCCAAGTGTGGCCTAACCAGAGTTTTATAGAGCTGCATCATTACATTGCAACTCTTAAACTCTATCCCTCAACTTATGAAAGCTAACACCCCATAAATTTTCTTAACTACCCTCTCTACCTGTGAGGCAACTTTCAGGGATCTGTGGACATGTACTCCCAGATCCCTCTGCTCCTCCACACTACCAAGTATCCTGCCATTTACTTTGTACTCTGCCTTGGAGTTTGTCCTTCCAAAGTGTACCACCTCACACTTCTCCGGGTTGAACGCCATCTGCTACTTCTCAGCCCACTCCTGCATCCTATCAATGTCTCTCTGCAATCTTTGACAATCCTCTACACCATATATGTCAAACTCAAGGCCCGCGGGCCAAATCCGGCCCGCGGTGGAATTATCTTTGGCCCGTGAGATAATATCTAATTACTATTAAAGCTGGCCCCAGTAATCGAAGCGCCTATGGCATATGATATGGCTAATGCTGAGTTTATTCAGGTACCAGGTTTTCAGGGTTTTTAGTGTTTATTCGGCAGTCTTGCTCGGCAGTCTTCTTCATAAGAAACGGAATTTGTAAAGTGAAACACTTTGTAGTTATAGCAGAGACTGAGACACATGAGAACAGGCTGAAAAAACGGAGGCAACGAAAGCTGCGTTCGCACGCGTCCGACAGACCCGGCCCGCATGAAGCTGCATTTTGCTCAATCCGGCCCGTGACCTAAAATGAGTTTGACACCCCTGCTCTACACTATCCATAACACCACCAACCTTTGTGTCATCTGCAAACTTGCCAACCCACCCTTCTACCCCCACATCCAGGTCATTAATAAAAATCACAAAAAGTAGGGGTCCCAGAACCGATCCTTCTGGGACACCACTTGTCACAACCCTCCAATCTGAATGTACTCCCTCCACCACAACCCTCTGCTTTCTGCAGGCAAGCCAATTCTGAATCCACCTGTCCAAACTTCCCTGGATCCCATGCCTTCTGACTTTCTGAATAAGCCTACCGTGTGGAACTTTATCAAATGCCTTACTAAAATCCATGTAGATCACATCCACTGCAGAAACAAACCTTAAACCTACAATTGACTGATTTTGTCACAGGACCTAATATAATTGATAAAATTTGAATGGCACGAACGTATATTTTTCTGTTCCAATTATAAGTATAGGAATGTGTAAAGAGCTGTAACAACTTAAATTCTATGAAACATTTTAGTTATTTATTACCTCTTATTTGATTCTAGGTTGCAATTCAAAGCTAATCTGTTTTGTACATAAATATCTTATTGATGATGTATAATAAAGATGTAATTAATTTTCTCTCTATTACTGAATGTCTTATGAAATTATGTACTCAAGCAGTCCAAATTATTTGTAAAGATTATAATTTATGTCCAGAACATTTGCTTTCGATTTTCACCACTTGCATCATTGCCATGTAAATATATACATTAATTGTCAGTACCTCCAGTTGAACTCTGTCTTTTTGTGAGTTTCGCCCGAGCCATCATTCTGTTTTAGTAATGCCATGTGCTCCTGCTCCTGCCCCTGCCCCTGCCCCTGCCCCTGTCCCTGTCCCTGTCCCTGCTCTACTCCGGCCCCTGTATCACTAATTACTCCCCTCTCACCTATTTCTCATTATTACCTGTATTGCTGCCACCTGTATCTCATTGTGCTCCACCTATCATCTGCCTCTCGGTTTATTGCTCTGTGTATTTTAGTCCTGTGTTTTGCCAGATTGTGCTAGTGAGTTTTCCTGAGCCTGAATGGCATTCATATCTAAACTCTGTCTTTCCAAGTACTGACCCTGCTTGTTTGTTGACCCTGATTTCACCTATTTATCTTGATTGTTCTGGTTTTTGACACTGCCTGGTCCTGATTCTGATTTTTGGATTTCTCTGGATTTTTTTTATCTCTGTCTTAACTTTGATGCTGACTTTGTTGCCCCTCTGGATTTGTTGCTCTATAAATATCACAGTGTGCACAGTACTTGGTCTGCGATTGGGTCCTTGCTCCAGCACCCTGACAATTAATAGTATAATTTTCTGTGTGAAACTATGAATTTATGACCATAGTTAATAACTCTACATAATTTGAGGTATCACTTTGAAAATGGATTCCAAAATTGAATTTTGGAAAGTTATGATGTTGCTTGAAGCATTTCTCAAAACATACCATTCAAGCAGTAGACATAACATCTGTGGAAATTATTTGTTAAGTCTGAGGACAAAGGCAATTAATCAATGTCAAAATATTCATATTAGAGTTTTTGGAGCTAATTAAACTTTAGCCTTAAACAAATTTAGCATATATTTTTATAATATGTTTTTGTAGATGATAATTCATTGCACTTGTATTAAAGTTGCAGAGTGGGCAATTGAAAAATTACAGATCAATAACAAAATGTGGAAGTGTTGCAATTTACCATTGTCACATCCACTTACAAGACAGCAAAATGTCTGGAAATCTTTTCAAGTTGTATTAAACAAATAACATTTTAATACAATTCCATTAGTAAGTTTCAACCATACAAATTGACTCCATTCATTTTGGACTTTACTTTTATATTATACCAACATAAATTACTGAAGGCTACACTCAAAGTTCAAAGTAAATTTTATTATCAAAGTACCTAGATGTCATCATATACAACCTGGGGATTCATTTTCTTGTTGGCATTCTCAGTAAATCTATAGAATAGTAACTATAACAGGATCAATGAAAGAGCAACCAGAGTGCAGAAGACAAATGCAAATATAAATACATAGAATTAAATAGTGAGACTTTGAAATAATGAGATAAAGATTCCTTGAAAGTGATATAATTTGTTGTGGTAACATTTCAATGAAGGGGCAAATTGAAAGTAAGTGTAGTTATCCTGTCTATTCAAGAGCCTGATGGTTGAGTGGTAGTAACTGTACTTGAACCTGGTGATGTGAGTCCTGAGGCCCTTGTACCTTCTACCTAATGAGAACAGCAAGAAGAGAGCATAGCCTGGATGGTGGGATCTCTGATTACGGATGCTGCTTTCCTACGACAGTATTTCATGTAGATGTGCTCAAAGGCTGGGAGGACTTTACCCATGATGTACTGGACCAAATCCACTACTTATTGGAGGATTTTCCATTCAAAGGCATTGGTGTTTGCAGCTATGTTATGATGTAGCCAGTCAATATACTCTCTATTACACACCTATAGATGTTTGTTCAAAGTTTCAGATGTCATGCCGAATCTCCACATACTCCTAAGGAAGTCATGCCTCATCCTCATCCTGCAGTACTTAATACTCAAGAGACAGTGAACAGTGGCATTTGATATATCAGTAGGGCCACACAGGCATAACAGATGATAAACACTTTGTGCATTTAAAGGAGGACAATCGTATCAGTACATTATTTGTTCTTCACATGGGCTAGTTTCTCCACTGCAAGTCATCTTTGTTTCTCTTTAATGTTCCTATAAAAGAACATTCTCATATTGTCACACAACAGGTTTCTTTGTATTTCACTTCTTTATCTTCTACAAATGTACTGTAATTGACATTATTATTTTGTTCTGCTGTATTGTGTATTGCATTGAACTGCTGCTGCTAACAAATATCACGACACATGCCAGTGATAATAAATCTGATTCTGATTCTGAAATGAAGTAAAAGGCTTGATACAATAGCTCTTTTTGTGATCTTTAAAAAATCTCATCAAGAGTGCTATCAATCACTTGATCCCAACCTCGATCTAAACATGACAAAGAGCTAAATTCCAGAGTTGAAGAGATAGTTCCTTCCCTTGATATAAAAATAACAATGGACTAAAATCTGGTAGAACTAAAATCAGTGGGCATCATTGCAAAACATTATCTGAGGTCAATTATCATGGATTAGGAAATCACTGGAGTTCCTTGGCAGTGTCCTTGGCACATCCAGCTGCTTCATCAATCATCTTTCTTCTATTGAAAGGTCAGAGAAGAAGATGTTTGCTGATAATTCCAAACACACATTCCCAGCAAATGAAGCAGTCCCGTCTCTGAGTGCGGTAAAACCTAATGGCTTTCAAGGTTGGGCAAATATGGAGTTAATGAGACTGCAATGACCATCTCCATCCAGCAATGGTCTAATGTCTTTGACTTTCAGTGGTATCATAGAAACATAGAACATAGAAAAGCTACAGCACAATACGGGCCCTTCGGCCCACGATGCTGTGCTGAACATGTACTTATTTAGAAATTACTTAGGATTACCCATAGCCCTCTATTATTTCGAAGCTCCATGTACCTATCCAGGAGTCTCTTAAAAGACCCTATTGTATCCGTCTCCACCACCGTCACTGGCAGCCCATTCCATGCACTCACCACTCTCTGCGTAAAAAACTTATCCCTGACATCTCCTCTGTACCTGCTTCCAAGCACCTTAAAACTGTGCCCTCTTGCGTTAGCCATTTTAGCCCTGGGAAAAAGCCTCCGACTATCCACACGATCAATGTTTCTCATCAGCACATGCCCGAAACTGCACAAAATCTCAGTTTAACCAGTTAAGTAGGTCAGAGGCTAATTTACTCCCATCCCATACCCTCACCATAAAGCGCTGCCAGGAGCATATTAGAATTTACTACACCCCACTTTATTTGGGGGGAAGGGTTTGTGTTCCTAGAAAACTATCTAATTTGCGATTTTCCATAACAACTTTCAAAAGTTGACATTTGTTTGTTCCTGTTGCATTTTGTGTTTATTTTTCTTTTCTGCACATAAATGATTTCATATCTCAGATTTTTAGTAGTAATTAGTGAATTTCATACTTCCAGCTATCATAAACAGGCATTCATTGTACTATCCTTTTTCCTGGGTGAGTGTTGCTCCAATAAAACACAAGCAGCTCGACATAATGCAGCTCACAATTGAAATCCCACTCACCACTGGCTTACCCAGGGTGCCATGAATGTTATCTACAAAACATATTCCAGGTACTTATCTAGGTTATTCCTACAGCACCTTCTGAAACCCATGATCCTTATCACTAAGGACAGCAGGAATATAGGAAAAGTAGAAACCTACTGTGTTTTCCTCCAAATCACACATCATGCTGTGCCTTGCAACCATATCAAAATTCTTTCAATATCACCAGATCCAAACACAGGAATTCCCTACCCAATAGCACTTTGGGAGTACCTTCATTTCTTCTAGGCATTCCCTTGAGATGAAAACAACTTTCTTCCCATGTAGATCAGTTATACCACACAGAAATAGAAACCTTCAGTCCACCAGTTCATGCTAACATCAAGCACCTATTTATAGCAAAATAAATTCTCTCTTTTTCTCCTGTATCCCAGTCAACTCCACCATTGTAAATCCAACCAGCTACCGCATACACTGAGGGCAATTTAGAAAGTCTGTTATCTCTTCTAATCTGCACATCTTTGAAATGTGGAATAAAAGAAACATAATCCTTGGTGGAAACCCATGTATACAGAGGAAGAATGTGCAAATCCTACACAGACAATACTGCAGGTCAGGACTGAAGCAAGCCCACTGGAACTCTAATGCAACAGCAGTTCTACTGACTGAACATCTATATCACCCCAAAGTTCTGTGGGTCATTACCTGGCTGGTGAGATACACAGATTCGGCCACAGGTAGGATTGGGGCAGGCTTGCTGAGGTGGTTGGGCAGGTGGTTTGACAGATGGTGTTATGGCCCAGTCTGTGAAAAAAACCTTGAATTGTTTGTCCCCTTCCCTTGGTAATCTGTTGTTAGGATGGAGCTCAGATTGTCTACTTTGAAAGTTTGGAATTGGGCTAATGGACATCGTGGCATACATCAAGGTTAGGTACATGAATAAAATTAGGGTCTCACTGCGACGCGTTGGCTTTGATAACAATCATATTGCTTCACTTATCCTGCTTCGATGTACCTTTAACAGAAGAACTGCAACAATTACTAAAGACCAATAAATAAATGCTGGTTTTGTCTCCTACACTCACATCTCCAAAATGTGGATAAATAAACAAAACCATTGTACGAGAATTGCATGCCAGAAACCAGGGATGCAATAACTTAAATGTCTTATCTTTACGTTTGAATCGTTAACGCGTCGGCCACTTTCTCGCCGACACCCCTATTTGAGCCGGAAAAACGTTTTCTGAGAGAGAGGTGGGAGACAGAAATCTTTTATCATAAACATGGAAGCACCTGGCAGAAGAAGTGCTTCGATCAACAAGTATGTAGAGACACGGAACTAGCAGTCGGATTGGCGTGAATGACCTTTTTTTTCCCCAATCAATATGAACATAGTTTGACTGCACATGACTGAATTAAACAGCAGGGTTGGTTACCTGGCATCGTGCGGGGAGGAGGCCCCTAGATCTGGCCGAGGCGCCTTTAAGAAACTGCGCGTGCGCGTCGGGAGAGAGGGAGAAGAAGGCGAAAGAGAAGGAGATGGTGTAGTAATACTTTAGGTGGGTGTCGTTGGATGAAGAAGTAGTGCGAGGTGTTTATCACGAGAGTGTGTCTTTATTGTTAACCTTTCTCTTGTGAGGCTCAGCAGGTGCTATCGTCCGCGGGGTCATTAGAAGAGTGGCGAGGCCTGAGGGGTGGAGGCACTGAGAAAGCCCGGTAACTTCAAAGTTACTTTTCTCCGAAGCTGTACGAAGCATATCGCACTGAGGTTATGTTCATTTTTTTTTTGAGAGAAAGAGGAAAGTCTCTATTGGTCTTATTTCGTGTGGAGAATGAGTTTTCAAATTCTGAATTCTGTTTTTATGGAATGTCTCCTAGGATATTGCCGTAATAAAAGAAAACATTGACTTGAAATGCAAAAAACTCAACCGGAGAAGTAAAATAACGTGTAGTGTTTAAAGGTGAGGAATAGAGAGCTCATGTCCAGGTGAAAATGTTTCCAATTTAGAAATCCATATCCTTTATAACATAAGACTATAAGACATAGGAGCAGAATTGAACGATTTGGCCCATTGAGTTTGTTCTGCCATTTTATCATGGTTAATCTATTTTCCTTCTCAGCCCCAATCTCCTGCCTTCTTCTCGTATTCCTTCATGCCCTGACTAATCAAGAAACTATCCACCTCTGCCTTAAGTATACCAAGTGACTTGGCCTTGGCAGCTGCCTGTGGCAACAAATTCCACAGATTCTTCTCACTCTGGCTAAAAAAAAAATCCTCGTCATTCTAAAAGAAACCCTTTCTGTTCTGAGGCTGTCCTCTTGGGTCTCTGGCTCCCCATTATAGGAAACATCCTTTCTATCCACTCTATCCAGGCCTTTCACCATTCGATAGGATTCAATAAGGTCACCTGTCATTCTTCTGAATTCCAGTGAGTAAAGGCCCAGAGCCATCAAGCAGTCTTCATATAACAAGCCTTTCAGTCCTGGAATCATTTTCTCAAAACTTCTTTTAACCCTTTCCAATGTTAGCACATCCTTTCTTACATGGGGGTCCAAAACTGCTCAGAATGCTCCCAGTGAGGCTCAGCATTACATTAACATTACATCCTTGCTTTTATATTCTAGTCCTCTTGAAATGACTGCCAATATCGCATTTGCTTTCCTCACCACTGATTCAACCTGCATATTTACCTTTAGGGAATCCTACTTGAGAACCCCCAAGTCCCCATGCATCTCAGATATTTGAATTTCTCTCCTTTTAGAAAAGAATCTACTCGTTTATTTCTTCTGCCAAAGACCATACACTTCTCAACGCTATTCCATCTGCCACTTCTTTGCACATTCTCCTAATCTTCTTAAGACATTTTGTAACTTCTCTACTTCCTCAAAACTACCTGCCCCTCCACCTATCTTGGTATCATCCGCAAATTTGGCCACAAAGACATCTATTCCGTCATCCAAATCATTGACATACAACATTAAAAAAAAGTGGTCCCAAAGCAGACCCCTGTAGAACACAACAGAAAAGGCTCCTTTTATTTCTACTCTTTGCCAATCAACCAATGCTCTGCCCATGCTTTCTTCTGCCTCTCTCCCTTCTTGAAGAGTGGAGTGAAATTTGTAATTTCCCATTCCTCTGGAACCATGCCAGAATCAATCAATTCTTGAAAGGTCATTACATTACTCATGCATCCACAATCTCTTCAGCCACCTCTTTCAGAACCCTGGGGTGTATTCCATCTGGTCCAGGTGACCTATCTTTCTTCAGCCCTTTCAGTTTCCCAAGAACCTTCTCCCTAGTAATGACAACTTAACATACTTCTGCCCCCAACACTATCGACTTTCTGACATACTGCTCATGTCTTCCACAGTGAAAAATGATGCAAAATACCTATTTAGTTCATCTGCCATTTCCTTGTCCCCCATTATACCTCTCCAGCATCATTTTCCAGTGGTCTGATATCTACTCTCACTGCTCTATTACACTCTATATAGCTGAAGAAAATGTTGGTATCCTCTTTAATATTATTGGCTAGCTTACATTCATATTCCATCTTTTCCTCCTTTATGACTTTTTTAGTTGCCTTGGTTGGTTTTTAAAAGCTTCCCAATCCTCTACCTTCCCACTAATTTTACTCTATTATATGCCCTCTCTTTGGTTATTTTGTTGATTTTGTCTTGTCAGCCACAGTTGTGTCATCCTATCTTTAGAATACTTCCTCATCTTTGAGATGGATATATCCTGTGCCTTCTGAATTACTCCCAGAAATTTCAGCCATTGCTGTTCTGCCATCATCCTTGCTAGAGTTCCTTTCAATCAGTTTTGGCCAGCTCCTTTCTCATGCCTGAGTAATTCCCTTTACTCCACTGTGGTACTGATATATCTGACTTTAGCTGCTTCTCAAATTGCAGGGTGAATTCAATCAGATTATGATCACTTGTCCTTAAGGGTTCCTTTACCTTAAGCTCCTAAACAATTCTGATTCATTGAAAAACACCCAATCATGAACTACTCTAAAATGCCATCTCATAGACATTCTAGAAATTCCCCCTCTTTGGATCCAGCACCAACCTGATTTTACCATTCTACCTGCATACTGAAATTCCCCATGACTATCATAACATTGCCCTTTTGACATGCATTTTTTATCCCCCATTGTAATTTATAGACTACATCTTGACTACTGTTTAGGGGTCTGTATATAACTCCCATCAGGGTCTTTTTACCCTTGCAGTTCCTTAGCACTGCCCACAATGATTCAATGCCTTTGGATCCTATGTCACCTCTTTCTAATGATTTGATTACATTTTTTACCAACAGAGCCACACCACCCCTTCTGCCTACCTGCCTGTCCTGTTGATACAATGTACATCATTGGACATATAGGTCCCAGGTATGATCTTCTTTCGGCCATGATTCAGTGATCCCCAGAACGTCAGACATGCCACTCTGTAACTGTTACAAGTTCATCTACCTTGTTCTGTGTACTGCATATATTCAAATAGAACACCTTCAGTCCTGTGTTTACTCTTTTTGATTGTAACTTATCCTGTTGACTGCAAGTTTGTCCTATCATCAGCCCCTCTTTGCTTCTCACTGCACACTGTCTCTGGTTATAAACCAACAAACCTCATCCTCAGCACTATCACTCCGGTTCCCATCACCCAGCCAAATTAATTTAAACCCTCCCAGACAGCTATAGCAAACCCGCCCACAAGGATATTGGTCCTCCTTGCGTTCAGGTGTAACCTGTCCCTTTTGTACAGATTGTACCTTCCTCAGAAGAGATCCCAATGATCCATAAATCCAAACCCCTGCCCCAGCACCTGTTCCTCAGCCATGCGTTCATCTGTATCTTCATAGACTCCCTTTTCCTATTTTCTATACTAAAGTAAAACAATGTGGATTTGAAAAGCATAGCTGACTGAAGTTTAAAATGTATACATTGTGAATTGAGGAACAGGGTAGGTTGATGACATACAATTATTGGTGGCAAGATTGTACCTTAAATGTAGATTTTGAAATTTATGTTACCTTTATAATGAATTGACCATTGGTGTGTTCTGTTTTCCTGTTGCTTTGTTAGTGCTACTTTATACTCTGCTCAGACTTACAGCATAAGTTAATGTTTCTCCGTTAATGACAGTTTGACCTTACCTGATGATACAAGCAGATTACAACGATGATAATAAATCAAAGTCAAGTTTATTGCCACATGTACAAAATGCAATGAAAAACTTGTAAACTGGAGTGCTACAGGCATGTAGCATTGTTTAAGCAGCATTCACAAGAAAAACAAATTAAACATAAGTTATGTATAATTTTTATAATGAACACATTAAGAGCAAATGAGCAGCCATTTTAATGCCAAGTCATCAAAATGGTTATAGTGTTGCTAGACTGTAATGACTGAGGTTTTGCTCATTGGTTCGAGAACTGAATGCTTGAAGGGAAGTATCTGTTCTTGTGCCTCGTGGTATGGGACATCAGGGTTCTGTATATCCTGTGCAGCAGCAGTTGTGAAGAAATGACATGGTGTAGGTGGTGGGGATCTTTGGATGCTGCTTTGTTGAAGCAGCACCTTCAGTTGATACAACCAATAGTGGGAAGGGATGTGACCATGATATTCAAATAACATGCTATTTCCCTTATTCATTTACTTAATATTTAATTTAATGCAATTGCAATATATACAGTGTAATTAGAGATTAAACTGCAACACCATTTCCATCATAATTCCAAATCAATTTGAATATTAGGTTTATTATCACTGTCATGCTGTGAAATTTGTTTTACAGCTGCAATACAGTGAAATATGTTAAAAATTAAGTTGCAATAAGAGATACTAAAGAATAAATAAGTGCAGAAAGAAAACAAAATAGTAAGGTAGTGTTCAGCGTTCATGGACCTTTCAGAGAGCTGATGGTACGGGGGAAGAAACTGTTCCTAAAATGTTGAATGTGTGTCTTCAGGCTCCTGTGCCACCACTCTAAAGGTAGTAATGAAAAAGGGTCATGAGGCTCTTTAATGTTGCATGCCATATTCTTGAGGCATTGCCTTTTGAAGACGTCCTCAATGGTGGTGAGGCTAATGCCTATGATCGAGTTGGCTGAGTTTACATCTCTGCAGCCTTTTCCAATCCTCTGCAATGGCACCTCCATACCAGATGATGATGCAACCAGTCATAATGCTCTTCACAGTACACCTGTAGAAATTTGCTAGTCTTTGTTGACATGGTCGCAAATTCCTTTGTGATCTTCTCAGTGCACAAGTGTGCTTTATGTTACTTGCATCTGCCTTAACTTTCAGCCACTAATGTCTCTCTCGCTCTACATCTCATATTCATGGCAACATCCTCCAGAACACCCTGCACTAAGGTTTTGTCCTCTGACATGAGATGCAAATTGTCTATTGTCTGCAAATATCGTACTATGTAAAGTAATTCATGACCTGCAACACCTCTGCAAAGAATGAAAGTCCTATCTCAGCTGTTTAATTTGTTCAGACTATCAAATTGAGCCTCTTTTCCAGCTTTTTCACCGGAGGATGTTCTCTCTGGTGCTTCCTCTACTAAATTGGCCGTGCAAAGTGGATCTTTTTCTCAGTTGGTGATGTAAAAGCATCTTCACCAGGAATTATTCTTATAGTATGATGAATCATCACATATGCACAAGGAGGAATAGCACATTTTTAGTTCTCATTGATCTGTTGGATATGTGAGAAAATAGCTAGTTGTTCCTTGAGGTTTCCTGTGACAGTCCAAGCTGAGGATGTCAGTGTTCACAGTGGAGGCTGGATGATAGGAGGAAAGTGAGTACTATGATTGTACTTGATGGACCTGAAATTGGGCAGTAAGTAACTGCAAACCATGTTTATTTACTGTATGTTGTAGCTATGCTCCTGAGGTTTAGGTTTATCTTTTGCTGGTGGTGCCCCTTCTACACTCAGTTCTGTTAAGTGCTTGACTTCATTGTGTATGCAGCGAGTATCATTTTGATTATATGGACCCATTTTATGCATTCACTGGCTGAAAGGGTTTGGGGGCTGATGTGACAATCACCTCTCCCTCTCTTCAATATTTGTGCAATTTTGAGAGGAGAAAAGCTTATTCTGGTTGTGAAGTGCCAAGAATCATTAACCGCAACCATCAGATGGTGATGAGGAGGCGTACAGGAGTGAGTTTGATCAACTGATTGAGTGGTGTTGTAACAACAACCTTGCACTCAGCATAACAAGACCATAGGATTGATTGTGGACTTCAGGAAGGGGAAGTTGGGAGAACAGATACCAATGCTCATTGTGGGTTCAGTGGTGGAAAGATTGGAGCAGCTTCAAGTTCTTGGGTGTCATCATGTTGGAGGATCTACCCTAAAGCAATCATGAAGAAGGCATGCCTGCAGCTCTACTTCATTAGGGGCTTCAAGAGATTTGGCACGTCACCACAGACTCTTGCAAATTTCCATGGGTGCTTTGTGGAAAGTATTCTGACTGGTTGCATCACATCCTGTTATGGAAGTCCTAATGCACAGGATCATAAGATGTAGACTCAGCCAGCTCCCTTATGGGTATAATCCTCCCCAATCAAAGACATCTTCAAGAGGCAGTGACAAGAAAGTGACATCCATCCTGGGCCCTCACCATCCGGGACATGCCCTCTGCTTGTTACTACCATCAGTGGTGAGGTACAGGAGCCTGAAGAATGACAATCAACAATAAAGAAGCAGCAGCTTCCTCTTCATCATCAGATTTTTGAATGGTTCATGAACACTATTTTGTTACTCATTTGTACTGCATTATCAATTTATGTTGTAATTTATTGCAATTTTGTGTACTGCTAAGTGGTTAAGGCATTCGCCTAGTGATCTGAAGGTCACTAGTTCAAGCCTTGGCTGAGGCTGCGTGTGTGTCCTTGAGCAAGGCACTTAACCACACATTGCTCTGCGACGACACCGGTGCCAAGTTGTGTGGGTCCTAATGCCCTTCCCTTGGACAACATTGGTGACATGGAGAGGGAAGACTTGCAGCTTGGGCAACTGCCAGTCTTCCATTTTTTTAAAAAAACACCTGCCCAGGCTTGCGCCCTGGAAACTTTCCAAGGCACAAATCCATGGTCAATTGAGACTAATGGAGGCCTACTATTGCTAAGCAAAACAACAGATTTCATGTCTTGTAAGCCATAGGACAGGACAAAAATAGAATGGACAGAAGGCTTATCAACCTCAACCAGTTCAAAGCCAAGAGCAAGATCAGGACTTTGTGATCATGGCGCTTCAATATACAGATGACAGCACCATCACAGCAAGCTCTAAAGACTTCCAGTGTATCCTGAATACCTTTATCAAGGCATGTAAGGTCTGGAATGTAAAAAAAAAAGGATACTGGTCCTATCACCCAACCAGCCATTTATTCATGCCTATATAAAAGTTGACAGTTTCACCCTTGAAAATGTAGGTCACTTTCTCTACCTTGGTGGTATTCTCTCTTTAAAAGCAGTCATCATCTCTGAAATCAACCACTGCCTGAGTAGTACTTGTGGAGCCTATTCAAGATTAAGGAAAAAGGTTTTTGAAGACTACAACCTACTGGTCCAAATAAACTTTGGTTTATAGAACATTTGTCCTTCCTTCATGACTGTATGGAGCTGAATCATGGACCCACCTACAGTCGGCACCTGAAAGCCCTGGAACTATACAACCAAAGATTCCTACAAAAGATTTAAAGGATCCCCTGAAAGGACAGACACAGTAACACCAGCACACTGGAGAAGGCCAACATGAACAGCATCTCCACCATGATAAAGCAATACCAACTCTGATGGATAAGTTACGTCACTTGGATGCCTAACTCACATATCTCCAAGTAGATCCTTTACTCCCAATTGAAGGAAAGTCAGTGAGCTCCATTTCAAAGATAACATTAAAATCAGCCTGAAGAAATTCAACATTCATGAAAAAACTGGGAAGGCATTGCACTCAATAGATATATCTGGAGGACATTTCTTTCAAGTGGGAGCTGTGCCACACAAGATTGACCTCTGCTGTGCCGCAAAGAACAAATGGCAGCTGCAAAAGGAGAGAATCAGTAACCAAAAGACCTAAATCTCTAACCACAACTACCACTTACTCTTGCTCACACTGAATGTGTGGATCTTGGATCAGCCTTTGCAGCTAAAATGAGGACCCCTCAATATATCACCTCCTAGAACATCATACTTGAGTGATTGCACGACTAGAATAGTACAGTACATTGTAACGCAGTATGGCCTCTTCATCCCACGATGTTGTGCTGACCTTTTAATGTACTTCAGGATCAATCTAACCCTTACCTCTAACATAGCCCATAACCCATCATCCATCATCTTTCTTTCATTCGTGTACTTATCTAAGAGCTTCCTCGATGTTTATAATGTATCAGTTTCTACAACTGCTCCAGGTAGTGTGTTTGAAGTACAAAACACTCCCTGTATAAAGAAAATAAATACTGCCCCTGACATTTCCCCAGCCCTTTCCTCCACTCATCTTAAAAGTATGTCCTCTGGTATTAGCCATTACTCCCCTGGGGGAAAAAGGCATTTGCTGTCCACTATGCTTCTCATAATCTTGTACACCTGTATCAAGTTTCCCCTCATCCTCCTCCACTGCAAAGAGCAAAGCTGTAGCTTGCTCAATCTCTCCTCATAAAGACACGTTTTCTAATCCAGGTAGCATCATGGTAAATCTCCTTTGCATCCTCTGTAAAGTTTCCAACCCTACAATGAGGTGACCAGAACTGAACATAATATTCCAAAAGTGTGGTCTGACCAGAGAGCTGCAACATTATCTTGTGGCTCTTCAATTCACTCCCCCAACTAAAGAACTTGTGTGGCAACTATCTGTGGAATTGGACCTCAAGATCCCTCTGTTCCTCTACACTGCTAAGAATCCTGGCATTAATTTTGTACTCTGCTTTCAAGTTGAATCTTACAAATTGCATTGCTTCACACTTTTCTAGATTAAACTCCATCTGCCACTTTTCAACCCAGCTATGCATGCAGTCTCTGTTGTAACCTGCAATAACATTCTATGCTATCTACAACACCATGTTGTGTCATCTTGAAGAACGTACCCTTCCATTTTTCTCATCCAAATCATTTATAAAAATCACAAGGAGCAAGAATCCCAGGTCAAATTATTGTGGAACACCACTAGTCACCAATCTCTAGGCAGAATGTGCTCCACCTACTCCCACACTCTTTATACTGTGTTAAAGAGACAGTGATAATAAATCTGATTCTGAATATGCTCATAAGGTAATGTGAGGTTAGCAGTGTTCTGACAAACTTGTGTCTGTATACTATATGCCATGTAACATCGCTAAGAAATTTATCAATGTTCATCTCTAATTCTTGACCATTTGTCATGGCAGTGGTTTTAAAACAAGATAGTCTTCCCTTACCTTACCTTCTACATGAACATCAAATTTTGATTTCGTGGGCTGCACTTCCTAAACTGTGTACAGTATGGTAATCGTACAACAGAAATAATATGGTTGCAGTAGAGGAAAAACAGAAAAGATTCACCAGAAAGTTGCCCCTATAGGGCTGTAGTTATAAAGAGAGATTAGAAAGCAGATTTTGTTCTCACTTTAATGTAGAAAGCTGAAGGGTGACCCTTAAGTTTATTATATAACCATATAACAATCACAGCACGGAAACGGGCCATTCCAGCCCTCCTAGTCCATGCCGAACTCTTAATCTCATCTAGTCCCACCTACCCGCACTCAGCCCATAACCCTCCACTCCTTTCCTGTCCATATACCTATCCAATTTTACCTTAAATGACACAACTGAACTGGCCTCTACTACTTCTACAGGAAGCTCATTCCACACAGCTATCACTCTCTGAGTAAAGAAATACCCCCTCGTGTTTCCCTTAAACTTTTGCCCCCTAACTCTCAAATCATGTCCTCTCGTTTGAATCTCCCCTACTCTCAATGGAAACAGCCTATTCACGTCAACTCTATCTATCCCTCTCAAAATTTTAAATACCTCGATCAAATCCCCCCTCAACCTTCTACGCTCCAATGAATAGAGACCTGAGGAAGATAAAGAGGATAGATAATCAGTCTTATTCTCAGAGAATGGGAGCTTAGAACTGGAGGTGAAAGGAGAGAAATTCAAATGAGATCTGAGGGGTAAGCTTTACACACACACTTAAGTGATGGTTACCTGGATTGAGCTCCTTGAAGAATTGGTGAAGGTAGATACAATTGCAACATTTAAAATACACTTGGACAGATACTAGGGTAGGAAAGGCATAGAGAGAAATGGACTTAATGCTGGCAAATACGATTAGCTTGGTTAGGCATCGCAGCCGGCTTGATAAGTTGGCCCAAAAGGATACGCTTCGACATTGTATGATTTTATGAAACAAAATGAGATACTACATGGCAGCTGCATCACAAATCATGATACAACACAGTTCACAAGAATGATATCCTTTCATTTCTATATTGCCATGTACTTTACATGAATAATTCGGAGTTTTATCTATTGCATGTTTGATGGGTTTGCCTAAATCTAAATTGAATAGTTGTAAATGGAATTATATGACCACGCATAGGTGGTGTTACTCTATGGGATATTTGATTTATTATGTCCAAATGGGTTCTTTCTGAGGCAATCTACTCATTCCCATTCTCATAATCATTCCTTATGGCTCTACAAATTGTTTTCTTTCAAGTGGGGATCAAATTCTCTTCAAAAAAGTTTGACTGTTTGTATCACTCCATAAGCAAGGAATTCCAGAACACAACCACTCCTTTAAACTTAATAAATCTTGTGTTGTCCATTCTTACATCAGGTTACAACCATAAACTCTGCTAGATTATTGTCAAAATCAGCCAGTTCACTGCTGTACTGTATGAAAGGCAGTCTATTTCATTAGCAACTTCATTGCTTATCAGGTTCCAGCACAGGTAGTCATTGTTTTCCTGTTTTTCACACACCAGCAGCTGTCTGTCCCCTTTCATTTTCCTCCACCCACAACAGCGACAACTGCCTTTATTTTTTTTCTGCCTTTATGATCTGTCAGAATCAGAATCAGGTTTATTATCACCGGCAAATGACATGAGATTTGTTAACTTCGCAGCAGCAGTCCAATGCAATACATAATATAGAAGAGAAAATAATAATAAATAAAATTAAAAATAGTATGTAAATAAATAAATCAATTACAGTATATGCATATATGCAATAGATTTAAAAAAGTGCAAAAAACAAATGCTGTATATCAAAAAAAGTGACGTAGTGTCCAAGGGTTCAATGTCCATTTAGGAATCGGATGGCAAAGGGGAAGAAGCTGCTCCTGAATCGCTGAGTATGTACCTTCAGGCTTCTGTACCTCCTACCTGATGTTAACAGTGAGAAATGCATGCTGGAGGTCTTTAATAATGGATGCTGCCTTTCTGAGACACCGCTCCCAAAAGATGTCATGGGTTGGGTACTTTGTAGGCAAGTACCCAAGATGGAGCTGACTAGATTTACAACCCTCTGCAGTTTCTTTCGGTCCTGTGCAGTAGCCCCCCCCACACCCTGAGATGCACCAGTGTTAATTGTTAGCAAGGAGGATATGTTATCACCAATCTGCACAGACTGTGGTCCTCTGGTTGGGAAGTCGAGGATCCAATTGCAGAGGGAGGTACAGAGGCCCAGGTTCTGCAACTTCTCAATCAGGATTGTGGAAATGATGGTATTAAATGCTGAGCTATAGTTGATGAGCAGCATCCTTACATAGGTGTTTGTGTTGTCCACGTGGTCTACTGGTGTGTGGAGAGCCATTAAGATTGCATCTGCCGTTGACCTATCATGGCGGTAGACAAATTGCAATGGGTCCAGGTCCTTGCTGAGGCAGGAGTTCAGTCTAATCGTGACCAACCTCTCAAAGCATTTCATCACTGTCGATGTGAATACTACCAGGTGATAGTCACTAAGGAAGCTCACATTTTTCTTCTTAGGCACTGGTATAACTGTTGCCTTTTTGAAGCAAGTGGGAACTTCTGCCCATAGTGGTGAGAGGTTGAAAATCTACCTTCCTGAATCTCGGGTTCAGCCCTCTCCCTCCCCTATCATGCCTCAATCTGCCCATCATCCTTCAGCACTACCATGGTCCAGTGTCTGATTCCAGCAACTGCAGTCTCTTGTGAACCTGTTGTATTTGCCTACTGTGGCCCTTACAGACACTGCTTTATGCCCTTGAGGCAAAACTCTATTTCTAGGACCTATGTCTCAAAAGTGAATGAAAAAGGTGCTTTAAAAATAGAAATGCAAGATAATGTTAAATAGCTAAGTATTTAAATAATACTCTGCAGTCTAATTACAGTTGAGTTGGTAATATGGCAGTGAGTTGCTTGGACCACTCTTTCAGGTCATAAATTTATCTCAACACAATTTTTCTTCAGCTATCCACTTGTATAGAAAACTTCCAAAAGATCTTTGCAAGATCAAGCAAGTATTATCTTCTTCATTCCTGTATACCTTCACCAGCTAGGAGTCATACTTTGTCATGTTTATACATCTGTGTACCATTTGATGTCCATTCACACATTAGTGTCAGCTTGTTAAAATGTTTAATCAGGAGCAACGAGAAACAGATGAAGAACATGTCAATTGTAACAGTGATAGATTAACCTGCAGTGATGAGTTAGCATTCTGTAACATGAGGCTTCTTACAAGGAGAAAAGAAACCATTTACAAGATGTCACCTTAAACAATTAAATGCATTTATGAGTTTTATTTTCCTTCTGTGTGATATGGGTTTGTTCTCCATTCCCTCATTGAGTCTGTCTAAACTTTTTGGTTACTGAGCCCTTGGATCCCAAACTACATTCCCACTGCCCTCCCCATCCATTACATAAAAACTAAAAAAAATTTGATTTATGATGCACAGTGAAAGTCAGTATGAAGTGCAAATTCAAAGCAATGACAGATACTTTCAGGAACCATTCATATCTATCTAAAGCTACAAATAAAAGTATTTCTTTAATTAAAGTAAAAACAATTTTCATCAACAGTTTTTAGTGTGTACATTAGTGGTCCATCTATTCACAACTTCATTGCTTTTTCATCTTTCAATGAGATGGATGGGCTTGGTGCAGTGATATCAGTTTCTCAACATCGGGTTGTATATCACTCAGAGGGAGTCTCAGATTCTCATGTTAAATAATTTGCAGTCTGTTCATTGCTTTGAAAGAAGTTGGATGACTGCACTGGAATCATGCTCACTAAACATAAAGTTAGAAAGGCAATAGAGAACTTCTTTGTCTTTACCACAGTGCAGGATAGCATTCCGAGATTTCTTTCTGCAACCAAAGTCTTGATATGATTTTTTAAAAATCTCACCTTTAACTCGAAGTCATTCTGTAGCAAAGTCAGTTTTTCTTCTATCCTCCCTGTTAATTCCTCCATTATAAGTGTTCAGGAATGGATTTATTACCCAGTCTGGAATTTGGATAAGAGAAGATGTTGAAATCTCTCTGACATGTCTGTAAGCAGCTCTCCCATTTGGGCACAGTATATTTGAAAATCATAATCAGGTATTCTCTTCCATTTCAATTTCAATTCTTGGAAATTGGAAAAGCTTACAACAGCCATTGTTGCACTTAAATAGGGTTTACTTGGACAGAAATGTGGAGATAATGTTTGACTTTGAGATTCAATCATTTCCTTGCAATTGAAGACTGATTTCATTAAACTTGGAGCATAATTCTGGCAAATGAGCAATGTTATGCCTAATATTCTTGAGTTGATTGATGAATGGAACATTTGTGTCTTCAATAATATTTTATCATGGTTTCAAAAAGTACATTAAAAACATCTTGGGCAGTTTCCTTTTGGGAGGCATCTGACTTCTGTGTGGAACAGCAAGCGTTCAAACTGTTCATTCTCAATACAAAGCTCTCAAAATAGTCAAGGATTAATAGCATGGGGTGTGATTTTATTTACTGCTCATAACAATATTAAATGAATTGTGCAGCTGATCACTTCAAATTCTTTTTAACAAGATGTCTGTGAATTATATAGTGAGTGGTAAATATAAGGTACAACTTTTTTCAAGAAAGTAATAACCCCGCGGTGGTGTCCTGTCATTAATGGTGCCCTATCTAATGCACAGTAAGAATGTTGGTGAGAAAAATTAATCAACAATCCAAAATACTGACTCCCCCTTCATACCTGTTTCTAGTCCTCTTGCAAATAGCAACTCTTGAACCGTGCTTCCATCTTCTACGGGGCAAACATAACAAAGAAGCAAAGATTCATTGCCTAGCAAACTTGACTCATACAACTGCAGAGCAAATTCTGTTGTCCTAAGTATGTAGTACAATGTGTCTTTCCCATTTACAGATATTTCAAATATTTGTTTATGAACAGAGTTGTTGTTGGATATAATTGCTGTAATTACATCCTGGTTAACAATTTTACTGCTATGCTGTAGATACTTCATTTTAACAGTTCCGTAAGAGCAGTCTATTCTGCTTTCAGCCTATTTGGGTTACCATTGAAGATGAGGGATGTTTAGGAATGTGTGTCATCCAGATAGTGGAACTGGAAGAAAGTTCCAGAGAATGCTGGGGAGAGAGGTTTTGTGAGGGGCACAAAGGTTGGTCTTGGTCTTGGTTCAGTGGGAGATGAAGAGAGAAGATGCTGGAGAGAACCTGTAGTAGGATTCGATCCAGTGGGGACGATGATTCGATGGAGCCAAGGTGCAGAGTCTACTGGGGGTCGGTGAATATAACCTTTGGAAGATTTGAGCTCCAACCTGTGCACATTTGGCTGTTTAATTATAAAGGGCCCTTTTTGTCTTTTTCTTTCTTCTCTCTACTAACTCTTTAGTTAAGTTAATGTTCATAAGTATACTTCTTTCCATTGTTTGCCATGTGCAATCTGTTATTTCCTGCTACGAGCTGTAACAGGACAGCAGTCACAAAGCATTCACACAAACCGGGGCTTTGGTGGGTGAGACAGCCCGATCCCATGGTTTTGCTGGGACTGGAGACTAGACACACGAGGCTGGAGAAAGATGGGTTTCTCAGCGCTGCGTTGAGCGACTGCCATTGTGGGCTAACGAGCCATTTACTGAGACGCCCAGAAAGAAAGGGGGTTTCCTTTGTCTGGTAACTTATGCAAAACCATACTCAGAACCTTACTTCCTGCTAGCAGAATCAGTTCTTTTCCAATTGTATGGGGCTTTCCAGATTTAACAATGAGCATTGCAATATTGTATGAAGCACACAAACCATCACAGTTTTGTTGTGAAGTTCTGGCAAATATATTTTGTAGCGTTTTCTCTTTTTGAAACTTTCCATGAAATGACTGAAAATAAGCCAAGTTCTTGTTTGCTTTATCAGTGTATTCTGTTCAAATGCTCAAGGACTGTTTCATTGCCTCATTTGAAATTTTTTTTTCATACAACAGGCACATTGGCTGCTGTTGGTTGCTCAGTGCTAGTATAAATCCATATTTCAGATACTCCACACTATATCGTCTACACTTTTTTGTTTGCCATTTTCATTATGGATTAATGATCGTGGTCAATTGCCTGATAAGTCCAAGCTCAAGTTCTGCAAATAATAAAGAGTAAAGTTATGGCGTCAACAGAGCTCAGGCAAAACATGACTCTCTGCTTGAAGGTACATAAATTGGAACAGTAATACCTTGGTTGGGCCGTGGGCTAGGGAAATGGGGTCAACACATTCAAAAGAGCACATTCTGAATTTTACACCATTGAAAGCCATGCCCTATTTTCTCATGATAAGCTAAATGCAGAAGTGTAACGCACTTCAAGCAAAGTCTTAAAGGAATGGTGGATTAGCAAGAGTTGAGATGGTTATAATCAATTATGAGGCACTGAGGATCGAATGCTTATAATAAGTAATTAATATCTTAAGTTAAACTTGTAATTCCTCAGCTGCCCCCTTGCTACTGACTACCCTTCATCAACCCCGTTATTTTTATCATCCCCTTACAAACTCTCACTGCCCCTGGGAGGTGGGATGGGGGTACAATACTGCCCACTTTGGAAACCACTTGTCAAGAAAAATGGCTGAGTTTGAACAAGCAGAATTTTCCTGATGAAGGGTCTCAACCCGAAACGTTGACTGTTTACTCTTTTCCACAGATGCTATCTGGCCTGCTGAGTTTCTCCAGCATTTTGTGTGTTGCCTAGATTGCCCTAGGTACATTTTTTGGTCCGACATCTTAGATACTTGAGTTCTGCATGATAAATTTGGCAAGTATTTCCTTAACTATTACTTGGAGACTGCAAAGTAGATTTTGTGGACTGACTGGCCTATTATCTTATGGTCTTAGTATTCTAATTTTAAGAAGCTTTGGAGTGTCTCTATCTGATTTTTCTTACATATATTGAAAATACTCGTGCAACTGTAGGGTCTCTCTGTTTTAATTTGTGATGTGCCCAGTTTCAGAAAAATTACTACACTTCAATTGAGACTAAACATGCATCTAAGTTTACAGATTTAAGTGTACAGACTTGTGCAAGTCTTTCCTAACCTTTCTGAGTTGAAGAATGAACTCAAATTTCAAGTAGCTGATTAGAGTTTCATCTTATCTTTACACTAGTGATCCCCTTGTAGTCTAGACCATCCTTGTATACGGCACAGAAAAATGTTGTTATTTTACCTGTCTCTGCCTCTTTGTGGAAAATGTTATCGCTCAGGTTGTGATTAAATCTTTTGCAACTCATCTTAAGCCAACATGCTCTAGTTCTTTAATCCCTGACCCTGAGTAAAAGGCTGTGTGTATTCAGCCTATTTATGCCCTTATGTTTTTTACAACTCTTTTAGATTAGTCCTGAACCTTCTGTGCTCCAGGGAATAAAGTCCTACTCTGTCCAACTGCTCCCTGTAACTCAGTGTGTTGTATCCTGGCAACATCCTTCAAAAATCTTTCTGTGCAGTTTCCAGCTTTATTATAGCAAGTGACCATAACTGATCACACTTCTTCAAGTACAGCCTCACCAATGTCTTGTACAACTGAAATATGACATCCAGTTGCTGTACTTATTGCTGTGATTGATGACGCTTAGTGTGACAAAAGCCCTTTTCATCACCTTGTCAACTTGAGACACCACTTTCAGGGAACTATGCACCTATGTCCATTGAGAGCATTCTGACTGGTTGTATCACTGCCTGGTACGGGAACTACACCAACCTTGATCGCTGGACACTGCGGAGAGTGGTACGGATAGCTCAGCACATCTGTGGATGTGAGCTTCCCTCCATTGAGAACACTTATGGGAGCAGGTGCAGAAAGAAGGTCTGGGAGAACATTGGGGACACCAGTCAACCCCACCATAAACTGTTTTGGTTGCTTCTGTCTGGCAAATGGTACTACAGCGTTAAAGCCAGGACCATCTGGCTACAAGACAGCTTCTTTCTACAAGCCATTCGACTTATAAATTCTCATGTCTATACATTACAATGGAGTCACAATGCAAAGGTTTTTACTCCCTCATGTTGTGGAATGGGTGTAAGATTTAAATAAATTCAATTCAATTCAAGTCCCTCTGTTCAACAACACTCCCCTGGGCTCTACTGTTCACTCATTACCATTTGTCACCTCAGTTACCCAACTTACGATCTTACTGTAATTCTTGATAATCTTCTTTACAGTTTAGGGATACCATCTATTTTAGTGTCATCTGCAAGTTTATGCCTTGTATATTCTCATCCATGTCACTGATATAGTTACAAACAACAATGGATCTGACCCCCTGAGGCACACCACTAGTCACAGGCCTTTGCTTCTTACCGTCAAGCTAATTCTGTATCCAGTTAGCTTGTTTCCCTGGATCCCATCTGATCTAATTTTCCAGAGCTTACAAATCCCTGCAGGCTATCAGTAATCAATCTCTGATCTTACATTCTTTAGAATCCCCTACAATACCTACCACCGATATTAATCTTATTGGTTTTGCAGGTTCTTCTATGTAGCCTTACTTAAAGGCACAACATTAGCTGCTCTCAATTCTTCTGATACCTAATCTATTACTTATGATAATGCACACGTCTTAGCCAGGACTCCTACAATTTCTTCTCAATCTTCCCACAGTGTACTTAAATGTACATGATCAAGTGTTGGATATTTACCTACCTTGAGCTCCAACCAATCAACACGAGGAAGTGAGTAAATAGAACTACCTTTTCAATCAGGTTCACAATCAAGATTTAGGTTGCAGGAGACGGGTAACCGGGTGACTGTCAGGAGAAGGAAGGGAAATGCTCAGCCAGTGCAGAGTACACCTGTGACAGTTCCTCTCAATAATAAGATACACCTTTAGATACTGTTGAGGGGACAACTACTGGAGGGAGCCACAGTGACCAGGCACTGAGTCTGGTGCTGTGGCTCAGAAGAGCAGAGAGGTGAATAGGACTACAGTGCTGATAGATTCAACAGTCAGAGGAGTGGAGATTCTGTGGGTGTGATAGAGACACCCAGATGGTATGTTACCTCTCAGGTGGCATGGTCAGAAATGTCTTGGATCAGGTCCTTGGCATTCTCAAAGGCGAGGGTGAATAGCCATATTGGCATCAATGACATTGATAGTCAAGGTGAGATAGTTCTGAAGAGAGATTTTAGGGAGCTAGGTAGAAAGCTGAAAAAAGGGACATCCAGGGTAGTGATCTGGCTTGCTGCCTGTGCCATGTGCTGGTGAGGGTAAGAATAGGATGATCTGGTAGGTGAATGGATGGCTGAGGAACTGGTGCAGAGGGCAGGGGTTCAGATTTATGGATCATTGGGATCTCTTCTGGAGAAGGTATGACCTGTACAAAATGGACAGGTTACACCTGAACCCAAAGGGGACCAATATCCTTGCGGGCAGGTTGGCTAGAGTTGTTCAGTAGGCTTTAAACTAATTTGGCAGGGGAATGGGAGTGACAGTGCTTGGGGTGAGATAGTTGGTTTACAAATAAAGGCAATGTGTAGTGAGGCACCTAGCAAGGAGAGGCTGATGATTGGGTAAAATTGCAGTCAACAGGATGAGTTACAATGTAAAAGGCAGTCAAAATAGAAAAGGATGAATACAGGACTGAAGGTGTTATATTTGAATGCGTATAGTATATGGAATAAGGTAAATGAACTTGTAGCACAGATACAGATTGCCATGTACGATGATGTAGGCATTACTGAATCATGGTTGAAAGAAGATTATAGTTGGGAGCTTAAAGATCAAGGATACACATTGTATAAAAAGGGTAAGCAGGTAGGTAGAGGTGGTGGGATGGCTCTGCTGGTTAAAAAATTAAATCAAATCATTAGAAAGAGGTGACATAGGGTCGGAAGGTATTGTATCGTTGTGGGTAGAGCTAAGAAACAACAAGGGTAAAAAAAAACCCTGATGGGAGTTATATACAGACCCCCAAACAGTAGCAAGGACATGGTCTATAAATTACAATGGGAGATGGAGAATGCATGCCAAAAGGGCAATATTACAGTAATCATGGGGGATTTCAATATGCAGGTAGATTGGGAAAATTAGGTTGGTGTTGGACCCCATGAGCGGGAATTTCTAGAATGCCTATGAGATGGCTTTTTAGAGCAACTTGTGATTGAGCCCTCTAGGGAATGAGTTATTGTGGTGGTTTGGGTATTGTGCAATGAACCAGAATTGATTAGGAATTTAAGGTAAAATAACCCTTTGTGGCAAATGATCATAATATGATAGAATTCACCCTGAAATTTGAGAAGCTAAATCAGATGTATCAATTATAGTGGAGTAAAGGGAATTACAGAGGCAGGAAAGAAGAGTTAGCTGAAAATGATTGGAAAAGAATACTGGCAGATATAACTGCAGAGCTGCATTAGCTGGAATTTCAGGAAGCAATTCAGAAAACGTAGGACATGTACATCCTAAAGAGGAGGAAGTATTTTAAAGGCAGGGTGATGCAACCATAGCTGACGAGAAGTCAAAGCCAACATAAAAGCTAAAGAGAGAGCATATAATAGAGCAAAAAATTAGTGGGAAGTTAGGGAAACTTTAAAACCAAAGGAAGGCAACTAAAAAAAGTCATTAAAAAGGTAAAGATGAAATACAAAACACAAAAGGTTTCTTCTGATATATACAGAGTAAGAAAGGTAAGAATAGAAATCGGACCACTGGAAAACGATGCTGGAGAGGTTGTAATGGGGGACAAGAACATGGCAGATGAACTAAATAAGTATTTTGCATCGGTCTTCACTGTGGAAGGCATTAGCAACATGTTCAAGAGTGTCAGGGGTCAGAAGTGTGTGAAGTTGCCATTACTAAGGAGAAGATTCTTGGGAAACTGAAAGGTCTAAAGGTATATAACTCATCTGGACCAGGTGGTATACACTCCAGGCTTCTGAAAAGGGTGGCTGAAGAGATTGTGGAGGCATTAGTAAGGATCTTTCAAGATTCATTAGATTCTGGAATGGTTTCCAAAGACTGGAAAATTGTAAATGTCACTCCACTCTTCAAGAAGGGAGAGAGGCTGGTGGGAGGAAAGGGGATCGTTGCTTGCTGCTGCTTATGCCGGGGGGGGGGGGGGTGGGAGGGGAGCTGGGGATGACTTTAGGTTCTAAAATTTAACTATCATTCATTCTTTGGGAACACTCCTCTATTTTCATGGATGGTTGCGAAGAAAAAGCATTTCAGGATGTATATTGTATACATTTCTCTAACATTAAATGTACCTTTGAAACCTTTGAAAGGAAATTATAGGCCAGTTAGTCTGAACTCAGAGGTTGGGAAGATGTTGGAGTTGATTGTTATAAGATGTGGTTTTGGGGTTCTTGGAGGCAACTGATAAAATAGGCCTCAGGCAGCATAATTTCTTCAAGGGAAATCTTGCCTGACAAATCTGTTGGAATTAGAACCATAGAACCACAGAACATTACAGCACAGTACAGGCCCTTCAGCCCTCCATGTTGTGCCGACCCAAATAATCCTTAAAAAAAGTACTAAACCCACACTACCCCATGACCCTCTATTTTTCTTTCATTCATGTGTCTGTCAAGAGGCTCTTAAATACCCCTAATGTTTTAGCCTCCACCACCATCCCTGGTAAGTCATTCCAGGCACTCACAACCCTCTGTGTGTTTTTAAAAAAAACAAACAAACTTTACCGTGATGTCTCCCCTAAACTTCCCTCCCTTAATTTTGTACATATGCCCTCTGGTGTTTGCTATTGGTGCCCTAGGAAACAGGTACTGACTATCCACCCTATCTACGCCTTTCATAATCTTTTAGACCTCTATCAAGTCCCCTTTCATTCTTCTACGCTCCTAAGAGAAAAGTCCCAGCTCTGCTAACCTTGCTTCATATGACTTGTTCTCCAAACCAGGCAACATCCTGGTAAATCTCCTCTGCACCCTCTCCATAGCTTCCACATCCTTCCTATAATGAGGCGACCAGAGCTGAAAACAATACTGTAAGTGCGGTTTCACCAGAGATTTGTAGAGTTGCAACATGATCTTTCTTTGAAGAAATAACAAGCAGGGTAGACAAAGGAGAATTGGTGAATGTTGTGTACTTGGATTTTCAGGAGGCCTTTGACAAGTTGCTACACATGAGGCTGCTCAATGGCAGGAGGCAAAGTGTGGGAATAAAGGGAGCCTTTTCTGGTTGGCTTCTGGTGACTAGTGATGTTCTACAGGGGTCTGTGTTGGGACTGCTTTTTGTGTTATATGTCAGTGACTTGGATGATGGAATTCATGGCTTTGTGACAAAGTTTGCAAATGATATGAAGATGGGAGGAATGGCAGGTAGTTTTGAGGAAGTCAGGAGGCTACAAAAGGACTTTGGCAGATTAAGAGAATGGGCAAAGAAATGACATATGGAATACAACAGCAGGAATTGTATGGTCATGCACTTTAGCAGAAGAAATAGAAGGATAGACTATTTCTAAATGGGGAGAAAATTCAAAAATCTCAGGTGTAAACAGACTTGGGAGTCCTTGTGTAGGATTCCCTAAAGGTTAATTTGCAGGTTGAGGAAGGCAAATGTGATGTTACTGTTCATTTTCAGACGGCTAGAATATAAAATAAAAGGACGTAATGTTGAGGCTTTATAAATCACTGGTGAGGCCTCACTTGGAGTGTTGTGAGCTCCTTATCTTAGAAAGGATATGCTGACACTGGAAAGGGTTCAAAGGAAGTTCACGAAAATGATTACAGGATTGACCGGCTTGTCAGATGAAGAGCGATGGATGGCCCTGGGCCTATATTCACTAGAATTCAATATAATGAGGGGTGACTTAATTGAAACCTATTGAATGTTGAAAACCCTTGAAAGAGTGGATGTAGAGAGGATGTTTCCTATGGTGACAGAATCTAGGACCAGAGAACACAGCCACAGAATAGAGGGACATCCCTGTAGAACAGAAGAAGAAGAAAGCCCTTAACTCTGAGCGGAGTCATCGGGATGCCGTCGTGATGGCGTTATTTTAGCAGGCTTTCTTGTTTTTATGATGCCGAGTTGCTAGCTCAACGCTCAACCCAGCATGCAAGGGAGCCAGCTGGATTCGAACTCTGGAGCCTTCGCTCCAAAGTCCAGCGCTGATGCCACTACACCACTAGCCAGCCCTGTAGAACAAAGGTGAGGGGGAATTTTGTTAGCCAGTGAGTGGTGAATCTTATGGAATTCATTGCCACAGGTGGCTTTGGAGACCATGTCTTTATGTTTATTTAAGGCAGAGGTTGATGGATTCTTGATTGAACAGGGCATGAAGGGATATGGAGAGAAGGCAAGAGATTGAGCTGAGAGGAAAAATGGATCAGCCATGATGAAATGGTGGAGCAGACTCAATCGACCAAATGGCCTAATTGTGCTCCTATATCTTGTAGTCTTCAGAAGTGTCCAGTACATCCCCTGCTGTAATGTGAGCTATCCTCAATATATCCCCATTAACCTTCCCTAGACTTCATGACTTCCTTTACAGTAAACAGAAAAGAAGTCTTCATTAAATATCTGGCCCATTTCCTGCAACTCCACAGTAGATGTCCATTTAAGTCTTTGAGAAGTCCTATTCTCTCCCGTAACATTTTTTTCCTTCAATATACATAAAAGGTCTTTGAATTCCCCTTAATATTTGTTGTCAAAGCTATCGTATTCCTCCTCTTTGTCCTTCTGATTTCCTTCCAGAGTATACCACTGCATTCCCTGAACTCCAGGAATTTCTTTGATTCCAGCTCCCTGTACATGCACCTAACCATGCCTCTTATTTTCTGACTAGAGCCTTAATGTCACTTTATAATCCAGGATTCTCTACTCCTGCCAGCCTTGTCCTTCAGAGCAGAATCATACAGACCTCTTGCTGCCTTACTTTTAAAAGCCTTCCACTTGCCATGGTCTCTTCTTGCTGCTGCCACAAGGAAAGAGGTGTAGGAGCCTCAAGTCCCACACCACCAGTTTCAGGAACAGTTATTACCCCTCATCCATGAGGCTTTTGAACTAGAGGGTATAAATTCACTCACCCCCAATGCTGAACTAATACCACAACATACACTTTTAAACACTGTACAGCAGTTTTCGATATTTATTGCATGCTTCTCTCTGTGTGTATGTCGTGCATGTGTGGGTTTTCATTGATTCTGTTGTGTTTCTTTGTATTTACTGTGAACGCCTGCAAGAAAATGAATCTCCAAATAGTATATGGTGACATATATGTACTTTGATAATAAATTTGCTTTGAACTTTGAGGTCTTGCTTGCACATAGTTAACTCCAATCAACTTTTGCAAGTTTTATCTAATGCTGCATAATTAGTCCTGTCCCAAATTAAAATTATAAATTGTTGACTAATTCTATTCTTCTCCATAAGTGTTTAAAATCTAATGGAACTATTGTCATAGGACCCAGTCTTCCCCTACTGGCTTCTCTGATGTATATCTGAAGAGTAGGTCAAATCTTTCCCTCTCCCAAAGTAGAGTTCTTAGTTTATTTCCAGAGGGAACTTTCTTAAATGCACTTTACAAATTCTGCTCCCACTAAAGCCCTTAGTACTATGGCAGTACCAGTCTATATTAGGAATGTCAATGTTTCCTCCTTTTGACAACCCTATTAGCTTTACAAAACACAAGAGGCTGGAAAAACTCAGTGGACCATGCAGTATCTATGGGCAGAAGTGAATGGTCAACATTTTGGGTTGAGACCCTTCAACTGCACATGTTTGTTCATTGAATGACCGTTGACTATAATAAGATCATCCTTTGCTTATTTCTCACATACACACATAAAACCTCATTGGATGATCCCTCAAGAATTTAATCTCTGACTTACTGCCATGATGTTCTCCTCAATCAAAAATGCATTTCCCTTTCATTTCTTTCCTCGAATTCTATCTTGTCTACAGCAGCTCTACTCTGGAATGTTAAGCTGCCAATCTTTTTCTCTCTCTTAGCCATGTTTCTGTAATAGCCCAGTTTATATTAGGAATGTTAATGTTTCCTCCTTTTGCCAACTGTATTATTTTTGCAGAACACAAGATGCTGGAAGAACTCAGTCAGCCAGGCAGCATCTATGGGCAGAAGTGAAGGGTCAACATTTTGTATTGAGATCCTTCATCTGCGCAGGTCCAGTTGAATGGTCTCAACTCTCCATAGATGCTGCCTGATCTGTTGAGTTTCACAAGCATCTTGTGTACTTCAACTGCAGTCTTGTTTCTATATTAGCCCAGTACCATAGATCTAGCCATGACTGAGTTTGTCCTCTTTTATATATTCCCTTTTCTCAATTCAACTCCTAAATGAGTGATAGCTCTTGGTTGATCTTGGTCAGAAGAAAGGCTGGCGGTAATTGTTTTACTGCACCACAAACGTTGGTGTGAAAATTTCCAGATAATGCTTTGCAGATTCAAATCCCATTTCTGAAGTCACCTCACCAGCTAGATGGAATTGTTCCATTTATCATAAATTGGTTGCTCTTAGTAAGGTTTATTTGGACATATTATTTTAAGAAAAAAGCCTTGGTGCAACTCTCAAAATGGTAGCCTATTTCTTTTAGTCACAGCACAGGAGAATGCACATTTTCACTTGAACTGTTTTATTGCTTCTCTAACATTTTTACGAGGTACGATTAATGTAATGTATTTCTTTTGTTCTCAAAACAGGTTTATTTTTCTTGAAGCATTTGAGATTTTGTACTGCTGTACAGAAGATGATTGAAATTATCATTATAAAGGTAACAGTAATTATTGAGTATATTTCAGCCATGCCACCTGTTTAGGAAGATCTGAATTCATCTGATCAGACTGAAATTTCTTCTTGAACTGAGTTTTTTTATTTCTGTGAAAGATGCTGTAACAGATATATATTTGAGCCCTTGTAAAAATAGATGGTACTTGCTATTATGATGAAAGTATATATATTTCTCCATTGTTAATGTGATGATTATCCCATTGTGATGTTTGTAAAAATAAACAGTTTCCAAATATTTAAATAAATTTACCAAATGTATGTCAAATTGATAAGTATGGATAAGCAAGTACATTTTGACCATGATACCATGCATTCGTATATTTTCTACTTAAAATTTAAAAGTAATGGATAATATATTTTTAAAACTAAAAATGATTTATCATTCTGATTCTCTGAGAATCATGAAGTGCTGAGCAGTGGAAATAATTGGAAAGGGCCTTCAAAGCACAACATCTCTTTTAAAAACTTCATTCAGGCCTTGACGCACAGAAGTCTTACCCGTTTTATGAGAAGGATGTATTCATGGAAAGTATTTAATCAACCAGATTTTTGTATATTGAGAGGGTTAGTGTATTCTTATGGGTGGACAGTGCTCTGCTATTCTTTAGAAAGAAAAATAAATCAGTGGTGTGTAATCAAGCAGTGAATGACATGTTATCAAATGTTTAAGGTTGAGTGTCCATGCATTTCATAAGGTTGCACTACTTGGGCATCTACAGATGGTCATTTGTACACTTTATTTTTATGTAATGGAGCATTATAATGGGTGTCATTCATCTTCAAGATTTGATGCCAGGCCACATGAGATACTAAGACAAAAATTGTTCAGTTAGTAGGTTTTAAAATATTTCAAGGAAATCCCTTAAAAAGCAAAGAGAATTCAAGGTGGGTAAGTTGTATCTTGGCAGTTAGGTACAAATTTGCCTTTTGTGTGAGTAATTATAAATATATGCACACAATTGGAGACATGTTGACATCTCAAGAGGTTTGTAGAAATGACAAACATTATTCAGATATGGATCTGACAATGCAGGGATACGAAAGCAAGAATGAGAGTTCTGAAGTTGATGCATAACTCATATATAAGCAATATAGATTGAGAACAGGTTAACATACTATTTACCTTCACTGGCTGTTCTTGCATACATCTGTATCTTGTCTATACATCATCAATATTTATTATTTATTATCTAAAATTATTTCTCAGTTTTTTAAGCAACATACATAATCTTATATTTTTCCAAAATGTACAATTACCACCTTGCCTGCTCATTTAATGTTTTTATTTTCCTTTGCAGGCTTCAAACATCCTCCTCTCCACTTGCTTTCCCAATTAGCTTGGTACTATCTGAAAGCTAGAATGCTCTGTCTTTTCATATAAATCATTAATGTAAATTGTGAATAACTGAAGTCCCAGTATGGATCATTCTAATGTGCCACTCCAGTGTCTTGCCATTTCTTCAGCAAATGACACCACTTAACATCTCATACCTTTTCACCATCTTCAAGCGCAAGTCAGGATTACTTGCTTGGATAAATGCACCTCCAATTCCATTCAGAACTTGATAGTATTCAGGACAAAGCAACCAACTTGTTTATCACTGCCATTCACTATGCCAAATATTCATCCCTTTAAGCTTTGGCACACTTTGGCTGCAGTTGGCAACATCTACAAAATGCAATGCCTAGGCGACTCCAACAGCACTTCACAAACTTGGGGTGTTTACCATCTAGAAGCAGTGTAGTGGTTTTACATCTATTGCATTCACCTTGGCTACTATTCTTAAAATATGTAATTTTAGATGATTATCATTAATGGACTTATTACTTCTGCAACCATTTCTTTTAAAATTCATTGTTGCAGACAGATGGCTCTGAAGATTTCTGATTTTTTTAAATCCCCTTTATTTTCCCAGTATTTGCTATTCAGTTACAATATTGTAAATAGTTCTTAATGTCTTTAGATCCTTCTCCTCACCCACCTCCCAGCACTTCTATCTCTTTGTAGAGTAAAAATGTAGAATGGTTGGGGTATTAAACAATTATTTTCTTATTTCCTCTTTGAATTGTCACAATTTTGAGGCTCTATGTACACTGGATATTGGTTGAAAATTAGTGTGAGCATTCTGGGCACATTATAATAACTCCCGAATTACTTAATAAAAATTGTTTTAAATGTATATTCATCTTTGCTCCCTACATCATCCTTCTCTATTCCATTGCTGCAATGCTATAACATATGTAAATAGAATGACAGCTCTCCACACAGATTGTGACACAGCAACAGTAAATAACTTTGTTAAACTGGACTATTAAAACTGGAAAAAAAACATTCTTTACTCATGATTAACATAAATGACCAAGATTGCGATATTGATCCAAACAGTTTCTTCATTTCTTCTGTTTGAAGTTGATATCGAAGGGCTTGTAATGTGCTGTACTATTCTATGTTCTATAACGTCCATTAACAATTAAACCCAAAAGACTATTTTTGTGTTTGCTTAGGTGGAGGATTCGGGCATTTTCTGGGGAAGAATAAAAAAGGGATTCAATGATGTGGCTGAAAATGAAAATCAATATGAAAGATTGGAGGAACAGATGAACCACTTATATCAGCAGAACAGTGAGGAGCTAGAAGAAATTAAACTTTCTATTCTGGAGCAAGGCCAGGTAATAATTACTTTAAAATATTAGAAAGAGAATTCCATGTTATTCCTGTATCAACTCAGTTCCCATAGTTGCATGAGACCATGTGTCCTGGACACTTTGCTGCTGCAGCTGTCCCTCGAAGTGTAGTCTAGGGCAGCAGATCTAAGGGCCTATCCCTGGAATGCTTTTGCCTTTTGACAGCTATTTAGTGATTTGAACTGCTTCTAGATGTCTCTGATAAGAAAGATTAAATGCTTAATATTTAGATGATAAATGTAATGCATTTACTTTGTGCTATAAACTGATTATAAAGGGAGAATCCTTTGATAAAGGATAAGATCAGAGGTGTCAGAATCTGAGCTCCAGACCCCTCTGGTGCTATATGGCAAGGAAATCAGAGCAGCTGAGTTGTAAGGAACATCTCTAAGGCTTTGAAATTCTAACCAGTGACTGAAGGTTAGAATCTATGTGTTGTTTCAGGGATTGCTTGGACGATGTAAAACCTTTGTGAATAATCTTCAATGGTTAATTGTGTTCAAAATCCAATAAGCCTCTTGTCACATTTTTAATTCTAACAATTTAAATGTCTAGCCAGCTGAACAACTAAACAAAATGATAGTATTCAAACTGATATAATTGGGTAATGACTTTTTTTTGCAGATCTGTGTTATTTATTGCCATGAACTTCATTGCTGGTGCAGGGCAGTACTGGAATCAATTATATCAAGTGGAATCAGTTACCTTGCAAAGTGTTTCCTAGTTGACTATGCCAAGCACATTTTGGTGAAAGCAAAAGAGTAAGAATTTAACTCTATCCATTTCGAGTTACTAGCAGTTTTGATGTACAAATATTTAAATGAAATATGCTACTACAAATTGTATTGGTATTGTGTGCTCTTGACACCACACTTGAACACATTGACGCGGGAGGAGATAGTGAAGTGGTGATTTCCAAAGATTAAATGATGATCTTGAGGCTTTAATAAAATTTAATCTAACATAATTATGATACTGGCAAATAGTTGCCCTGCCCATGGGGAAAGAACACGTTTTAAAGTACGTGAACAAGTGGGGCATTGATTTTTCAGGTGGGAAGCTTTAGAAATGAGATACAGAAAGTTCAGGGCCAGCATGTTCCTGTTGGAAAGTAGGGCACACCTGGTGGGATTAGAAAACACAGATTGACAAAGGATATTGAGATTGTGGTCAAAAAGAAAAAGACAAATGACAGACTAGAGTTAGCTGGGAACAAGTTTGAGGAGTATAATGGATGTAGAAGTACACGTGAGAGTGCAATTAGCAGGGCTGAAAGAGAGCATGAGACATCCTTGGCAGATGAGGGGAAGGAGAATCCCAAGAGATTCTATAAGTGTATGAAGAGCTAAACAGTAAGAATATGTTCCCTTGAGAACATATTTCCCAGTAAGAATATGGGCAAGAATATGTTCCTTTGAGAATCAAAGTGTTCATCTATGCATGGAGTCACAGGAAATCAGTGAAGAAGAATTTGGAAGCTCAGGAATTCATGGAAGAGAAAAATTATGTCATAAAATGTAATGACTTTACAGAGAATAGTGCTGGAGGTCTTAAAGCACATAAATGTGAATAAATCCCCAGATTTGATCAAGTGTAACCTAGGACATTGTGGGAAGCCAAGGAAGAAATTGCTGGGGCTCTGGTAGAGATATTTGTATCGTCATCATTAGCTTTAGGCCTGTACTAGAAGATTGATGGGTGGCTAATGTTATGCCTTTAATTAAGAAGGCTGCAAGAACAAGTCAGGAGCTATAAGCCTGTGAGCCTAACATTAGTGGTGGGAAAGTTTCTGGAGGAGATTCTGAGAGACAGGATCTATCTGCATTTGGAAAATCAAAGACTGATTAGAGATAGTCAGAATAGTTTTGTATGTGGGGAATCGTAACAAATTCACTTACGTTTTTTGAAGAGGTGTCCAAGCAGATTGACAAGGACAGGTTCAGTAAAGGTCACCTCTGGAACTTTAGCAAGATCTTTGACAAGGTCTCACATGGTAGACTGTCAGGAAGGTTGGATCACAGGGGATCCAGAGCGAGTTGTTCAATTAGATGCAAGATTGGTTTGTTGTTAGAAGTCAAAGGGTTGTAGTGAAGAGTTTTATATTGGTGACCTGTGATCAATGGTGTGCCCCCGGGATCTGTGCTGTATCCCCTGTTGTTTGACATCTATATTAACAATTTGGACATGAATGTAGTTAGCATGTAGTAAACTTGCAGGTGACACCAAAATTGCAGGTGTAGTGTACATTGAAGAAGATCATCTAAGGCTACAATGGGATCTGGTTCAAATGAGAAAGTGGGCCAAGGAATGCAAATGGAATTTTTAACTCAATTGCAGATTGATGCATTTGGTAAGTTAAAACAGGGCAGGATGCACACAGCGAATACCAGGGCCCTGGAGAGTGCAACATATACAGATCTAGGTGTACAAGTTCTCTGAGAGTGATGTTACAGGTAGACAGGTTGGTAAAGAAGGCACCCAGCACACATACTTTCATTGGTCAAGTCATTAAGCACAGGAGTTTGAATATTATGTTGCAGCTATACAAAATGTTGGTGAGATTGCATTTGCTGTATTGCGTACAATACCGGTCACCATGCCTTAGGAAGGTTGTCATTAAACTTGAAAGGGAACAGAAAAGATTCACAAAGATGTTACTAGAATGCTTGAGTTATAAGGGGAGAGTCTAGATAGGCTGTTTTTTTCCCTCTTTTTTTTGGTTCCGGGCTGGGGTAGAGCAACAAACTTAGAATGGGGACACTGGAATTCTTTTTAGAGAAAGAAGGTTGAGAGGCAACACTGTTTTTTGGGATGGATGAAACTAATTAATCATACAAATTTTCTGTGTATATGCAATTTAAATTCAGTAGTATATTTGAATAAAACAATGAGACCAATGCACAAGAAACATTGGTAAAAGGCCACATTATTCTGTATGCCTCATGGCCCAGCAAAACCATCCAGATAAGCATTTAGAAAGTTAGGTGCTCCAGAAGACCACAGTCCACATTCATCCTAAATGTCTGGTACTGTTTAGTGTGTACAATATTATTACACAGCTCATGTTTATTATTGTGATTTATAAAATTAGGGTAATTGAGAGAAAGCTACAGCAATTACAATTTTGCTCTATTTAATCGAAATATTCAAAATTATAATTGATTTAGAGAGGGTTGAGAGAACCTATTTTTGTTGGTGGATGGTTCAGTGACCTCTATAAAAGTCACTCCTTAGTCTCCTAGTCTCCAGGGGGAGAAAATAATCCATCCAGTTGCTCCTTATAGCTCGGGCCTTCCAGACCCAGTACCATCCTTGGTGGATGGTTCATTGTATTCAAAATAGGTAAAAGATGGGGCATGAATAGGGCCACGTGAGGAAAATCCTTTCAGAACAATTTGCTTATTGTCATTTGAACTTCCTATCTGTAAGGATGGTCAAGCCTTTCAAAAAGAAATAGGATAGACACTTGAAGGAAATAATTTGCTTAATAATGGAGAAAGACTCTTGGAAGGGCACTGATTAGATTACTGAATTAAAAAGCCAGCATGGATGATGGCCACTCCCTGTGTTGTAACAATTTGTTACATTTTAATTTGGCTCTAATTATTCAAAGTTCAATATAAAATTTATTATCAGAGTACATACATGTCACCGCATACAATCTTGAGATTCTTTTTCTGTGGGCATACTTAGCAAATCTATGGAACAGTAACTGTAAACAGGATCAATGGACAATAATCTGGGCAAATGAAATTATAAATAAATAACAAGCATGAAATAACATGATAAAGAGACCTAAAAGTGAGACCATCAGTTGTGAAAACGCCAGGAATAGAATGAGTGTAATTATCCCTTTTTGTTCCAACATTATTTGTTTCAACATTAATGGTTGAAGTATAATAACTGTTCTTGAATCTGGTGGTGTAAGTCCTTAGACACTTGTACTTTCTACCTGATAGCAGCAGTTCTCTCTGGGTGCATGGCCTGGGTCATGAGGATCTTTGATGATGGATGCTGCTTTTCTGTGGCAATGTTTCATGTAGATGTGCTCAACGGTTGGCAGGGTTTTACTCATGATGTACCAGACTGAATCCATTATTTTTTGTACGATTTTCTGCTCAATGGCATTGGTGTTCCCATACCTGACCGTAATGCAGCCAGTCAGCATTCTTCTCACCACACATCTCTAGAAGTTTGCCAATTATTTAACCAAATAATTACATATAATCCAGAAAAATATCCTCTAGAGTTAAATATTCTCTAGGAAAACATCATTGGTTGCTTTGAATAAGCAGGAGTTAAGTTATGAATTTTGATTTTCATAAATGCAGTTTGAAGCTGACACCTATTCTGCGTTTTGGTGAATCCATAATGAAATAAATTGTGCACTCCATGACCTTGATCTCTCCTCAAAGCTGCATGCACAAGAACACAAAATAGAAGTAGCTGTAGGCCACCTGGCTCCTCAAGCCTGCTCCATCATTCAATATATTGAGCTCAAAGCTTCCCTTCAATCTGAATATCCCAATCTTTCTACATCTTTAAATACCTCCGAATGACCTGGTCTCCATATATCTCCAAACATTACCTATCCTCTGTGGTACAAAATTCCTGGGCTCCTCAGAATGTTTTAAAAGATATTCTTCCCTTTGCTTGAGACTGTCCTAGAGTGGAAACATCATATATCTACTTTGTCGCACTGTCCAAAGAGCAGTCTCTCAAATGTTGATACTGAGACAATACTAACTGGAGTGAGTTATGAGCATAATCTTATGAAGAAGTAAAGATTAAGGTTGTCCACAATTTTGCGCATTTTCTTGGGAATATATATTTATAATGATAATTTTCCTTATTAAGTAATTCCTCTTTAAAGCCACTATTTTATTTGCTTTAAATTATCATGTTACTGTTGTATTTCTGATTCCAATTCTTTCCATTGCCATGATATTCAATGTTTCTGTTTAGTGTTCGAAAGGCAGTTGATACTTTTTGGAAGTTACCATATCGAGCAAAAAAGTTCACATTATTTGGTATACAGCCAGTTACATTGAATATTAATGTTTGTGAGGAGAAAGCAATAATTGGGTGAGTGTGAATGTTCCAAACTGTTAATTGTATTTTTATATAATGTTAAGATAAACTTTGATTATGTGATCAAATCTGACTTCAAATGTAAACATCCAGCAGAAACGATGCTATCGGTTAATTAGCCCCTTTAAGCCATCTTTTTTGTAAGTCAGTTGATCTTTACTATCAGAATGTATTCATTTAAAGTGTTAATTTTTAAGCTTAAAATAGCTGCTATGAGTCTTGCTTTAAGGTAGTGTAGGATCTGGAATGTGGACTTCCAAAGTTCAAGGTAAATTTATTATCATAGTACATGTATGTCACCATATATAACCCTGAGATTCATTTTCTTGTGGGTATACTCATCAAGTCCTTAGAATAATAACCATAACAGAATCGATGAAAGACTGCACCAATTTGGGCATTTAGTCAGTGTGCAGAAGACAGTAAACTGTGCAAATACAAAAAGAAAGAAAGAATTCAATAAGCTATAAATATCGAGAACATGAGATGAAGAGTCCTTGAAAGTGACTCCAAAGGTTGTGGGAGCATTTCATTGATGGGGCAGGTGAAGTTGAGTGAAGTTACCCCCTTTGGTTCAAGAGCCTGATGTTTGAGGGATAATAACTATTCCTGAGTGATTATTATCATACTTCCCTAATGGCAGTAGCGAGAAGAGAGCGCGTTCTGGGTGGTGCAGGTCCCTGATGATGGATGCTGCTTTCCTGCGACAGCATTTCATGTAGATGTACTCAGTGGTGGGGGTGGGGGGAACTTTACTGTAATAGACTGGGCCATATTCACTACTTTTTGTAGGGATTTTCCATTCAAGGGCATTAGTGTTTCCATACCAGGCCATGATTAGGCAGTTAATATACTCTCCGTTATACATCTATAGAAGTTTGTAAACTTTTAGATGTCATGCCGAATCTTTGCAAACTCTTGAAGAAGTGGAGGCACTACCATGCTTTCTTCATTATAACACTTATCTGCTGGGCCCAAGCCAGGTCCTCTGAAATTGTCAAATCAAACTAGAGTTTCTAGAAAGTATTGGGACCTAGAGGCAAAAGAAAATAAAATTTAAAAGTAATAGCAAGAATCCACTGGTAGACTGGATGGAACCCACTGCCTGAGTGCTGCTTCTGCCCGGAACATTGGGGGGACCCCGCAGCATCACAGTGGCAGTCCGAAAGCAGCGTTGGAATCTGCGGTAAGATGCTGAACTTTAAATAACTTGAGAGACTGTTTCATGGAAAAGAGCACTGCTGTCACTGCGTTTGGGTTAGCGCTAGCTTCGTCACAGGGTTCATTGTGTGCAGGCGCTTCTGGGAAATGACACAAGGTTTAAGAAGAGCTCGGGAACCTTCAGGAGGGTTCAGCCGGTTTGAAAACATAATGGTCTATTAGGAAACGGACACTGTGCAGAAATCCATCTACAAAGTCCAGAGAGGCAATCAGTTTTTTCACCTAATGACTAATGGTTGATGAAACTATCAAACTGCCACACTTGTGAAAAATAAAAGAAGGAAAAAGGAAAAGTTGTTTGGTCATTGAGTGGAATCCAGTTAAAAACCTTTGGGGTAGTGTTATGTGTGAAGCCAAGCAGAGCTGCAGAATAGAAGCTGCTAATGAGAGAGACAGATAACGAGAGAGACACACATAATTCAGTATTTTGGTGTCTGCAGTGATACTGCTACAGACATTTGCTTTGAACCTGAAATGCTCGTTAACACTCCTGCTGAGACAACAGGAAGTGGTGAAGTTTGATGGACAGGTGATACCCCATCGGGGGGGGGGGGTGATAAAATAGCGGGTTTGCTAAGACACAGGCAGACACGCCATGAAACCCTGGAGAGAGCATTGTGCCCCCACAAGTTGGTGGGAGTTTGGAGGACCGATTCACGGGAATCAGCCAGAGGCTCACAGGGTGTAAAGGTACGACCAGTGGGGACCTGTTGTGTGTCCACCCTTGGCTGGGTGACGGGTTCACCACGGAAGAACGGTCGCATCTGGAACTGAGGGGTCACAGTCGGTGACCACAACGGGACAAGAAGACAATGAAAGGTTTGCCTGAAATTTCGGCTGTGTCTGTGTGTCTCTCTGTCTCTCTCTGTCTCTGTCTGTCTCTCCTGAAGACTGATCATTTACCCCTAGACTTCGATAGAGCTTGGCTAATTCCTATTCCCATATTTCTGTGTATATGTGTATATCATCATTGCTAACCTGTTACGTTTATATCCTTGCATTTAGTGTACTGTATTACTTAATTTACTAATAAACTTTATTAGTTTCTAGTAATTACAGACTCCAATGAGTGTTCCATTTCTGCTGGTTTGACAACCCACTTACGGGGTACATAACATAAGTGGAGGCTCGTCCGGGATTTTGAACGCCAAAAATTGGCACTGGTTGAAGTGATTGGGTTAAATTCCCATATCTGATTTGGTCGTGAAAAAAAAAGCAAACAGCAGAAATGGAGATTGAGGAATTTCTAAAGGTGCCAACCTTGGAGGCATTAAAGGATGCCAAGAAATCAGATTTGGTGAATTTTGCAAAACGGTTGAATCTTTTGAAGGGGAAGCAGGCAATGAGGAGATTGGAGATACAAAGAACCATCGTTGAGTATTATGTATCTAAGGATGTGTTTCACGAAGGGGACCTGGAGGTAGTGTCTGAGAGCAAACCTGGTGGGGCTGCGATTCAGCTGCAGATGGAAAAATTAAGGCTTGAGCATGAGTTACGAGTAAAGGAGCTAGAAAGGGAGGAGAGAGAGAAGGAGCGCAAAAGGGAGGAAAGAGAGAGAGGAGGAGCAAGAAAGGGAAGAAAGAGAGAGAGAGAAGGCGCGAGAAAGGGAGTTTGAGCTATTGAAGTTAAAGATAATGCGAGAGGGGGGCCGAATGCCAGACCAAGGTGGAGGGTTCAAGGAGACCCAGGAGGTTAAGTTGGTTCCCCCATTTGAGGAGACTGATGTTGATCGGTACTTTCTACATTTCGAAAAAGTCGCTGTAAGTCAGGACTGGCCGAGGGATAAGTGGGCTGTTTTACTCCAGAGTGTGCTTAAGGGGAAGGCTCAGCAAGCTTACTCAGTGTTGTCAGCAGAAGATGCAAAGAAGTATGATGTGGTAAAAGAGGCTATACTCAGGATCTATGAGTTGGTCCCAGAGGCATACCGGCAAAGGTTCTGGAATGTGAGGAAGCAGTGGGACCGCACGTATTTAGAGTTTGCCCGTGAGATGCAAATGTATTGTGAGCATTGGTGCACCTTGAAAGGGGTCACTGGGGATTATAACAAACTGCTACAGCTAATGCTGATTGAGCAGTTTAAAGGTTGTGTCCCTGAAGGTATGCAGACCTATCTAGATGAGAAAGAGGCAGAAACCTTAGCTGCAACTGCTAAGTTAGCAGGTGAGTACGCGTTAACACACAAAGCAAAGTTTACCCCGAGTAAGAGCTACCAGAAGAGTAGTAGAGAGGGCGGAGAAAGTCCACCGGCTAAGCCAGAAAGTAAGCCGGGGACTAGTGAGAAGAGTAAGGAAGACGGGAAACAGTCTGGCAGGAGGTCTCCTAGTTTTGTGTGCTTTAAATGTAGGAAAGACGGTCATATTGCATTTAGGTGCTTTGCTTCGAAGAAGGAGACAGGGAAAGGAAAGGCGACCGCGCTGACTGGCTGTGTTAAGCCGGTTGAAATGCTGTTAAAAGAGGAGGAGCTAAACCGAGTTCAGGAGGGATGTGAGAAATTCCTTTCAACCGGGTTGTTATCTGTGAAGGAGGGGTCACCCCCTGTGCCAGTAAGAATCTGGAGAGACACTGGGGCTTTTCAGTCCTTAATCCTAAGCATAGTGTTGGAATTCAATAGTGAGACAGATACTGGTGACGCAAACATGATAGAAGGGGTTGGAAAAGGGACCGAGGCCGTACCGTTACATAAAGTATTTTTGACGTGTGATTTGGTATCCAGACCAGTCACGATAGGGGTATGGCCTGCACTCCCGATACCCGATGTAGATGTCTTACTCGGGAACGACCTGGCAGGTGGGGATGTGTACCCAGCAGTGAAGCTGACTAGCAAGCCTGCCAGGACTGAGGACCCACCCATAGTTTCTGAAGTTAATCCCGCCTGTGCAGTAACTCGAAGCATGGCCAGAAAAGCGGCAGAGACAGGCGCCAGTTTAAATGAGTCCTGCGTTGATTTAGCTGAGACGTTTTTACCAGCCCTGTACCAAGAGGGGTTAGAGGGTGGTAAAACGGAGAATAGTGGAGCTAAGGAAAGTAAGAGAGACGAGGCAAATTTAGGGTTGTCAAGGAACGAGATTTTGAGCCTTGCCCATAAGCTACCCCTAGGTGGACATTTTGGAGTGAGGAAAGAATTTATGGAGGCACAGAGCCAAGATGAGAAACAGATGTGGCAGCTAGAAGGTCCAGGGTTGGACACATGATCTATCTAGCTTGACAGAGCTGTTTGCAGTTGAAGAATTTAAGTGTGTTCCCAATGATGTGAGGGCAGTCCTAGATGAAAAGGATGCCACTACCTGGAGGGAGTCTGCTGGGTTAGCAGACAAGGTTGTCTTAACCCACAAGATTGAGTTTACTCCGGAGGGGAGTTGCCCAAAGAGTACCTGGGAGGATCAGGGGAACTTGGAATTTGAAAGGGGGACTGGTATTGTAAGCCTAGGAGAGGCAGATGTCCCGTTGGCCTGTGTGCAGGTTGAGGAAGTACCTGTGGATGCACAGGGTACTGAACCTAGTGTTGAAGCTCAGGAAAAGTCTGAGGGTGTCTGACTTAGTTGAAAAGGAATGCAGTCCTTTTGGGTCAGATGGACTTGGTTCAGTGAAGAAAGGGTTAACCCTGGCACCAGTAGAAAGTGAGGATTCCCAGTCACTTGTGTTAAAAGTTAGTGATGAGATGAAAGCTGGTGAGATGGGTATTATTGAATATATTGAGGGAAAAAGTGTTACTGGACTTTTGAATAAAGTAAATTTAAAGTCGGGTTTGGTTCCAGGACTGTTGATCAAAGTGAAGGGACCGTTAACTAAACAATGGTTTGTTAACAAGATGCCTGCTAGTCAATTACAGTTTATTTTGAAAAATAAGGATAAACGACGTGGTGATGTTGTTCAAGTATGTGATTTGGAGAGGAAAAACTTGAAGTGTTGTTTTGACCCAGAGAGACCATCTGCTAGTGTCATTAAACTAATCAAACTAATCGAATTAAAGATCCTGAAGATAAAATTAATAACTTGCTTGAAATTAATGAGTTGTTTGGAAGTTCAGCAAATGGGCTTAGTCTGGACAACATTGGTGATAAGCTAACACCTGTGAAGGGGGTCTCTGAAAGCCGTATCCAAGCTGATAAGCTAACTAACCACGCAAGGGTTAAATGTTCTGTTTCAGAGTGGGAAAAAAGGCCAAGGGTGAACAAACACCATTTTTGAATAACAGGATCTGATTTTGCAGGAATTTGACTTTTTATTGTTTGTAACAAAGCATGTGAAAGATAAAAGCATCATGGAAGATTGACTGTTAGAATTAGGTTTAAAAGTAAACTGGAGATTAGAGTTTGCATACACTTCTGTAATGTACCACATTATAATCACACATGTAGTGGTTCACACTTTGTAATATACACCTAAGCTAAGAATTAACTCCACTGTAGGAAAATAATTACTGTCACTTATTCGGGTGTTACTACATTTTGAGCTTTATATTTGTCCGGCACGGAAGCCACTGATAGTTTACACGGATCACAATCCATTAGTGTTTTGACCACCATGAAGGATAAAAACAAACGATTGTTAAGTTGGAGTCTGATATTACAGGAATTTGGTATAAAGATAAAACATGTAAAAGGAACCGAAAATGTGATTGCTGATTGTCTATCCAGGTGTTAAATTTAAAGTTCTCTGTATTAGCCAAATAGCTGATGACTATTAGATATATTAGAGTGTATTTTGTAATGTGCATTCATGTCCTTAATTTTTACCCCCGGTAAAAATTCTTTTAAGGGTGGGGCGTGTTATGTGTGAAGCCAAGCAGAGCTGCAGAACAGATGCTGCTAATGAGAGAGAGATGAGGGAGAGCCATTCAAAATGCTAATAAGCGAGAGATAACGAGAGAGAGAGAGAGAGAGAGAGAGAGAGACACATAATTCAGTATTTTGGTGTCTGCAGTGATACTGCCATGGACATTTGCTTTGAACCTAAAATGCTCGTTAACACTCCTGCTGAGACAACAGGAAGTGGTGAAGTTTGATGGACAGGTGATACCCCATTGGGAGGGATAAAATAGCGGGTTTGCTAAGACACAGGCAGACACACCACAAGACCCTGGAGAGAGCATTGTGCCCCCACAAGTTGGTGGGAGTTTGGAGGACCGATTCAAGGGAATCGGCCAGAGGTTCACAGGGTGTAAAGGTACGGCCAGTGGGGACCTGTTGTGTGTCCACCCTTGGCTGGGTGATGGGATCACCACGGAAGAACGGTCGCATCTGGAACTGAGGGGTCACAGTCGGTGACCACAACGGGACAAGAAGACAATGGAAGGTTTGCCTGAAATTTCAGCTGTATCTCTCACTCCCTCTCTCTCCCCAACGGTACCACAGCAACTACCTTGAACTACACTAAACTGAACTGAACTCTGCTTCACTTGAAGACTGATCATTTACCCCTAGACTTCGATAGAGCTTGGCTGATTCTTATTCTCATATTTCTGTGTATATGTGTATATCATCATTGCTAACCTGTTATGTTTATATCCTTGCATTTAGTGTACTGTATTACTTAATTTACTAATAAACTTTATTAGTTTCTAGTAATTACAGACTCCAATGAGTGTTCCATTTCTGCTGGTTTGACAACCCATTTACGGGGTACTTAACAGTAGACACATTCAATGTCTTTGAAGTGAGGAAGCTGCGCATGTTCAAAGAAGAAAAAGAAATCCAACTTGACAGTGAAAAAACTGGTTGGCCGGGAAACTGGAGGACCAGGAAACAGAAATCTGGGAGCTTTTGAGCTGGAACAGCAGGAGCAATAACCTGGAATCCTGAAAAAGAAAGAAAATCAAGTTAAGATAAAACAACATCAAAGCATCATTAAAAAGTTGTACTTCTCACCTGTGAACAGCCTGCAGAGGAAGTCAAACATGGCTGATCAAGCTATTGCGAAATCAGTTGAGCAACTCAAGGTAGAGCGAATGACAGCAAAAAGATTATTTTCTCGTCTGGCCAACAGTATTACCAGGACCTATGAAGACATGTCTGAAGAGGAGCTCAGAGTCAGTTTCAATAAACTCACAATAAAAGCCGAGAAAGTCATGGAAGCCAATGATAATGTGGAGGCCGGACTCATTGCAGAACGGGAGGCGGAGCTGAACACAGACGAAGTAGCTGTGTTAACTGAACAGCAAAAAGCTGACCTGGCAAAGACGGCAAATGAGTGTGAGTTGAAACTAAAGGAGGTCAGAAGCCTAATCCAGGAGACTCTTTGGACCAACTTTGGAAATGTTGAATTGTTCACAGCACTACAAGTAGAAGAGGATGAATGTAAAAATGTCATTGTTGTACATCCCGATGGCAAACAGGAGGCGTATGACTTCATGCTTAACCACCTGCAAGGACTGTTAAAGACAGCGAAGGAGGTGCATGGTCAGTGGAAACAATGGATCCCGCCAGGGGATCAGAAGGACCTTCAGAGTCACCTAAAGGGGCTCAAACTTCACATCCCCAAGTTGGTTTCCAAGAAGGCCCACTACATACAGGCAAGAGAAAGGAGGATGCTGAAAGACTAACACCAACGGCATTGGGCTTTTCCTCCAATTTTCCCATGCCAGCCATCAGATTGAAACGGACGGCCCTTTCCAAGTTTACTGGCAGCAAACGTGAATTTCACAGGTGGAGAAAGGACTGGGAAGCGCTCCAGAGGCAGGGAGAGCCGACCGGTTCAAGAGAGGTGAAAAAGGTTCAACTACTGGACAGTCTTGATGACAAAATCAGAAGAGACCTTCACCTTACTACTTATAACACTGCAGATGATATCTTCCGTGTTCTAGAAAACTGCCATGGAAATCAAACGTGCATTGCTATTGAAATAGTGGAAGAGTTACAGAAAATGCCAGCTGTCAGAAATCATCAGCCATGGAAAATAGTGGAATTAATTCAAGCCGTGGAGAAGGCACTTCAAGACTTGAGTGACCTTGGAGACACGGGTGCTATCAAAAATCAGCTGGTGACAAAATCAATTGAAAGTAAACTTCCAGAAACTCTTGAAAAGGAATGACTGGTCTATGTCGCTGACAGGAGAATTGCTGTGGCACCAGATAATCGGTTTGACAGTCTCTTAGAATTCCTCAAAGGGCAAGAGAGCACATATGAGCAGCTCGAGCAACTGAGGGATGTAGAAGAGAAGTCAGGGCTGAGACAAGACATGCCAGAACCAAGTCTACCAAGTCATGTGACAACCATGCAGGGTGTGTAGTCTGCAGTGATGGAAAGCACAAAAGGAAGCTCTACTTTTGCAAACAGTTTTGAGCGCTAAAGCTACCAGAGACAAAGGCTGCAGTAAGAAAGTTGGGGGCATGCAAGAGGTGTCTCGAGGTTCATGGTGACAGTTCATACTGCAAACCCGCCTATCTGTGTAAAAACCAAGACTGCAAGGATGAGCGTACTCCTGAGCATCATTACTATCTGTGCCCCAATGCTGAAATAAAGAAAAGCAGCGCAGGTCAGAAAAAGAGCGGAGGAAGAGATATACAGAGGATCAAGAGGAGTTCTTCAGCAAACTTTCACCAGAACTGGCCAAACAATGTCGTGATGTATTTTCAAACACTGCATCCAGAGCCTTCAGCACTGTGAAATATAAACCGAGCCTTCTGGTGGAAAGTGGATTGCAAGAGCTGCCAGTGATTATGATGCTTCTCAAGGTCACAGCTAATGCTGGACAAAAAATCGGGACGTTAATTGACTTGGCTTCAGACACCAATTGTATAACCCACAAGGCTGCAAGTGAGGAAATCATTCTCATTGTCTATGGATTTGGGGGGGGGGGGGATGAAGGTTCAGGTGGAGACAAAGCAGTACCTTCTAAATTTCAGAGTAAACACTCCCAAGGGCACTCTCAAATCACACCAATTGGTTTGTTATGGACTAGACAGCATTGCAAATGTCCACAAACGTGACACCAAAGCAACTGCAGAAGTTCTTCCCAGACATACTGCTTGATGAACTTGTAAGACCCAGAGAAATAAATTTATTCATTAGCCATAGAGAAGGTCAGCTAGCGGCTCAGAGAACCAGAGCTGTTGGAGACCTCATGCTGTGGGACGGACCACTGGGGAAAACGGTTGGAGAAGCATATCCTGATCTCTTTGAGGAGCTGTCTGTGTCGGCCCACATGTCCAAGACACATTTTGCAAGGTCAATGAGAGCGGCTGCTGTAAAGTACAAGGAATTCACCAGCAGAGTCCCAGAGCAATTTCCACCAAACAGACAGAATGGCATCAAGCTCCAGGAGTCAGATACTTCAACCACCAACCGGGACTTCCTAGAGTGGTGGAAGTGAGATAGTATTGGCGCAGCATGCAAGCCAAAATGCTGGGGTTGCTGCTGCGAAAACTGCCAGCCGGGCAGCAAAGGAATGACTCTTGCTGAAGAGAGGGAACTTGAAGTTGTAAGAAGAGGGCTCACCTATGTCACAGGTGACCGCCACAGCAAGGAACCACATTGGCATGCCAGATATCTTTGGTTAGGAGATCCAGCTTCCTTGCCAAACAATAAAAGAACAGTTGAGGCTATATTTCTCAGAACAGAAAAGCAACTAGCCAAAGAACCCGAGTGGAAAGCTGCCTACACTGCTCAAGTGCATGACATACATGGTCGATAAAAGGGCTGCAAAGAAATTGTCCAAAGACACAGTCATCAGCTGGAGTGGACCAGTCTAGTACGTGAGTCACTTTATTGCTCCGAACCCGCACTCTGTCACGACCCCAGTGAGACTCGTGTGGAACATCAGCTAAAAGTTCAGAGGCGTGAGCTTGAACGACCTGCGAGTGAAAGGTCCAGATGTCCTCAACCAGATTCGCACTGTCCTACTCAGATTCAGGGGTGGAGTATACGCTGCTCTGGGTGACATAAAAAAGATGTACAGTTCAGTTTGTTTGGAAGACAGAGAAGTGCACCTGCATAGATTCCTCTGGCGAGACTCCGAGGACGAAGAGCTGGGGGAAGATGCAATCACAAGAGTGAACATCGGAGATAAACCAGCAGGGTGCATTGCGCAGCTAGCAATGCGCGAAACTGCTAATCTCCCTCCTTTCACCCACCTCAAAGAGGAGCAGCAGGTGCTCCAACACGACAGCTATGTTGATGACATTCTCGCATCCCACAACCTTGACCAGCTGAAATCCATAACAGCAAATGTGGAGCAGATCCTGAAGGGTGGAGGTTTCGAGCTCAAGCCTTGGTTCTTTTCTGGGCAAAGTAGGAAGAAGGAGTGCAATGACAAGCTGGAGAAGTCCAAGGCAGAAACCATGGTCTTGCCAAACCAAATGTGTGATGATGACAACAAGGCACTTGGCCTGGGCTACATAGTAGAAGAGGACAAGCTCCATGTCATGATTGCAATCAATTTCTCGAAGAGAAAGAAAAAAAAAGAGACTTGGCCAAGACCTTCCACAAGAGCAAATCAGAGACCAGACACATTCAGTCTCTTTCAAGTGGGGAAGCTGCACATGTTCAAAGAAGAAAAAGAAATCCAACTTGACAGAAATAATAATACTGAGGAATTTAAAGTTGCTGACCCTCTCTACCTCTGATCCTCTGATGAGTACTGGCTCATAGACCCTGGTTTTCTTCTCCTGAAGTCAATCAGCTCCTTGGTCTTGCTGACATTAAGTAAGAGATTGTTGTTATGGCAATCTCCCTCCTATAATTAAACTCATCAGAGCTTAAAATTGTATTATGTACAATTGGAAATTGCATTTGACTTGATGGCTAGGGAAATCTCATTATGTAGTCTGTGTAAATATGGAGTTTACAAATAGGCAAGAAGTAACTGAAGGGAATAAAAAGAAAAAAAGGCTAAATATCTCAACTATAATCAAAACCATCTGAAGCTAGATAAATCAAATCAGCATTTGTAAAGAGGAAAGGACTGTTGAGTTAGAGTACCCAAACATTAATTGACCTGAGAAACACTCCGAGATTGACTTGTGTGCAATATTCTAAGTTGCATGTGATAGAATTGGCCATCATTTGTGATCTATTGCCATTATGCCAAAAGTGAGATGGGAAGAATATTGTATATGGGTGGGAAAGAGGGTGGAGGGTGTCAAATAGAAAATTATGAGAAAGGTTGCAAGCAAGTAGAGAAGGTAATGGCTGATGATCAGGTAAGTGATTAAGGATGGTCATGGGTGAGGATGGGATAGTGTCAGACAGAACAGGTAAGAAAAAGATGATTACAAGAGTAGTTTGGGTATGTGTGTGTATTTGTGGGAAGAGAGAAAGGAGGCTTGGCTATAATCAGTACTGGAAGTTAAAAGTAGTGTTCACCTGAAGGAAGATGAATGCCTTATAATCTCTGGCATCAGCCAGATTCGTTGGTACCCATTATGGCTAAATCAAGCCTTAATCATGTGGTTAAGACCCCTTACCAGTGAGAAATTCTTGGATCTTCTACAGGCATTTTTTTTTACATAACCTATCTATAAGACCATAAGAATTAGGCTGTTTGGCTCAATGAGTCTGCTCTGCCATTCTATCATGGCTGATTTATAATCCCTCTCATATAAAACCAGAAGCATCTCATTGAGTATTGTTTATTATTATGATCAGTGTCTTCCATGTGTACACGTGGTATGGGGTTTAATTTATTAAGAGATGACAGCATATGAAAACTCATGAAAGCAGAAATAATGTTTCATTGTCAAGAAAGTAGTCCAAAGGAATTGCATCTTTAGAAAGATTATGCTGACTGTTGATCTGATTGCTGGGGTAACAAATGATGTTGTTAATCATACCATTTTTGTGAAAATGAATAAAAATACCCCTCGTCAATGCAAAATCAAATACTCTGTACTAGTGAATTGGATTTTCCATGTCTTCTTGAAGGTGGTTGTTGATATGCTGAGTGTATCTGTTAATTTAGATTTTTTTGCATCATTTAATCTTTTTCAAGAATCTGTACTATTACACCAAAATGTTTTTAATGTAAACTATTTTGTGTTTTCTTTTTGAGGGTAAAATGTGTCCAAAATAAAAAAAGTAAATTACCTACTACTTAAAACCTTTTATTCACCTCTCTTTATTTTAATACTTATTTTTATTATAAAAAGTTAAGCACTGCTTCTTTTCCCCCTAAATTTACAGTCCAGCAGTAAGATGGGATAGGGCTGCAATACAGTATTTCCAAAAAATGGCTCAAGGTATGTTGTTTTTGGTTCCTTATTGATTTAAGACTCACAAAACATGAGCATGTATTCTAGTTGAGTATTCAACTAAATGTTGGTGATTCATGCAAACAAACTTTGTATTCATGTTATTGTATTTTAAATAATCTTTTATCTACTCTTTGTGAATCCTACCCCTGCTCTTTGTGATTTTTATAAATGACCTGGATGAGGAAGTGGAGAGATGGGTTAGTAAATTTGCTGATGACACAAAGGTTGGGGGTGTTGTGGATAGTGTGGAGGGCTGTCAGAGGTTACAATGGAACATTGATAGGATGCAAAACTGGGCTGAGTAGTGGCAGATGGAGTTTAACCCAGATAAGTGTGAGGTGGTTCATTTTGGTAGGTCAAATATGATGGCAGAGTATAGCATTAATGGTAAAACTCTTGGCAGCGTGGAGGATCAGAGGGATCTTGGAGTTGGAGTCGGAGTCCATAGGACATTCAAAGCTGCTATGCAGGTTAACTCTGGTTAAGAAGGGAAACGGTGCATTGGCCTTCATCAATCATGGGATTGAGTTTAAGAGCTGAGAGGTAATGTTGCAGCTATATAGGACCCTGGTCAGACCCCACTTGGAGTACTGTGCTCAATTCTGGTTGCCTTACTGCAGGAAGGATGTGGAAACCATAGAAAGTGTGCAAGAGAGATTTACAAGGGATGTTGCCTGGATTGGGGAGCATGCCTTATGAGAATTGGTTGAGTGAACTCGGCCTTTTCTCCTTGGAGCAAAGGTGGATGAGAGGTGACCTGACAGAGGTGTATAAGATGATGAGAGGCATTGATTGTGTCGATAGTCAGAGGCTTTTCCCCAGGGCAGGAATGGCTAGCATGAGAGGGCATAGTTTTAAGGTGCTTTGAAGTAGGTATAGAGGAGATATCAGGGGTAAATTTTTTACACAGAGAGTGGTGAGTGTGCGGAATGGGCTGCCAGCGGCGGCGGTGGAGGCGGAAACGATGGGGTCTTTTAAGAGACTCCAGGATGGCTACATGGAGCTTAGAAAAATGGAGGGCTATGAGTAAAGCCTAGGTAGTTCTAAGGTAGGGACATGTTCGGCACAGCTTTGTGGGCCGAAGGGCCTGTATTGCGCTGTAGGTTTTCTTTGTTTCTATGTTTCTATAATTATTTCCAAATGGCACATTTTCCAGTTATTGTATCAGTCAATAGAACTAGATATTTTTTGCAGCTTTGTATAGTATAATAGCTAGTATTTTGCAAATGAAAGGAAGCTTAATAATAAATTTTATTTTAAAAATTGTTTTGGTTTAGTCTGTCACAGATTATGCATAAATTTTAAACTGAGACTGTCATCCTGTGGGATTCCTAGTATGATTTCTTTTATTGTCTGTAACAACAGAATCTCAGACTGCTGAGGCAAAATTAAAAGGTATTGCTGGGGATACTATTGCAGTTCAGCTATATCTCACTTTGAAGGATGGAAAGGTAAACTCTTCACTTACTCATCTATTTCTATACGTTATAAAAAAAATTAAAAATACAAATATCTTTTAAATCAATAAAGCACTCTTCCCAGCCATTAAATTTCCCCATTATAAATTGAGCCAGTTTGATTGCATGTATTCTTTTCATGATTTCATGAAATCAGAAAGGCACAGCCTCGAATTAGAGGGATATTCATTTAGAACAGAGACGAGGAGGAATTTCTTTAGCCAGAGGGTGGTCCACAGGCAACTGCGGAGGGCACGTCACTGGGTACATTCAAGGCGGAGATTATAGGTTCTTGATTAGTCGGGTGTGAAAGGTTATGGGGAGAAGGCAGAAGAATTGGGTTAAGAGGGAAGTGGGTCTGTCATAATGATGGGCTGAATGGCCTAGTTATGCTTCCATGTCTTATGGTCTTATGAGGACTGCATTGGATAGAGCAAAGGCATTTTGTCTGCATCTGAAGATTTTTTGCCCAGAACTAGTTGCATCTCTACACAAGATGCACCAAGAAAGCTACAGCACTGATATCTGCCTCCAAAGCAAGACACCATTGTCATACATAGAAGAAATTCAATTTGAGTACGACCAGGACCTCATTATTTATAGCTTTGGTCCAAACTAGATTTTTATTAAAAACTTGAATTTCTGATGTGAGAACAAATACTTTGATATCAAAGCAATTTTGGTCAAGTGTGGATGGAATCAGCCGAAAAGCATTGAGGGAAAACTCCACTGGCTGGAGTCAAATGCAGCATGGAGTATCATGATTGTGAATGAAGACTCAGTTTATAACAGTAATAAATCCCAAGGACAGCAAAATGGCACAACACCAAATCTTCGCACTGCCCGAGACCCAGGCTCTGGCTTGATCCCACCACTGATATCTTCAAAAGTAAGGGCATGCAATGAAATGCAGGCCCTGATGAAGCACAGTCCCACAAATGAATCAAGTATTCTGCTGAGATCATCTGAGTATGTCTATTTTACTTTTTGGCACAAAGATCATAGCAATAAATATTAAATATTAGCAAAATGTGGTTTATTTGGGGTCAGACCACAGTAAGATATCTGAATTATTTGACAAAGAGCATCCAAAATCTTGAACATTGAGTTTTTGTTTATGACAATGTTCAATTTCCTTTCTGTAGGTGTGTTTGAATGATGATTTAGTTGCAAAAATGTTTGCACGTTACATTTCACCAAAGAATCAAAACCTTGTAAAAAGCCCAAATTCATCAACATTGTGCATGAAGAATGAATCACCAGTTAAGAAAGCAGTTGGTCATAAACCTTTAGCCCTTTGGTCTGAAGTTTTAGAAATGTCGACAATAACAGAACAAAACCAAGGTGAGACACAACTCTTGTTCAAATAATTGTTCATAATTTCTGGAATGGGTGCAGGAAATTTCAAATAGTATGAAAATTAGAATGTAAGTTATTTCTAAAGCTGCAAATTGTACAAGCTAGGTTATCAAATTGTCTTCACTAGTCATTTGGCCCCTATCTCTCAGCAGTACTCTGATACTTTGGATTTCTGAACTGTTCTATAGGTTTTTCAGACCAGGAATCAGTTGTCCAATGTTTAAAGGACAAAGATAAAAATGCATCCTCCAAATACGTCAACAAGATACCCTCATCATTACATAGGAGAAATTCAGTAGAGCCACTCCAATCATTTTTTCTCTCAAAAATGCAATCAGATGAAAATTTGAGGTATGTGATGTGTCTATATATTTATAAATAACCAATTTCTGTCCTTGACAATATAATGATTTCACTGGTGCAAGCTGTTTAAGGTATTTTTCCATAATATTTGTTGGATTGTCATTGTGATGGGCTCTGAAATTGGACAAATGTTATATACTTGTTTGCAAGTTTCCAAGTAGAGAACCTAAAATGTTATACACAAATTTGCACATACCCATGTAGAGAACCTAAACTTGTTGGTACTTGCATATAGCAATGTTGACAGGTACATATAGAACTACCAGTATTTTCTCATAAAATCTAGCAAAATTATGTCTGATAATCACTTCCCTATGTATAGCAATTTCTTTGTTTTAGCTCTATAATCTGTTAGAAATCCTTAAATTTAACACCTGCAAAATCTCTTGCTGTGCATCACAGTGGCATTATTATATTTCTTAATTGACATAGCCTCTATTCCCATCTTGGCACCGTGCAGTTCCCATCTGCAACTCTGACGAGATCCTTTCTATTCCCTTCTTTCTCCTTAGTCATCCTGCATTCCCAAACTAGTGACCACAATGTCCTAGCTGCATGTGTACTTACATATTTATATGCCAATTTCCACTCAGAGCTGTTGGCTATTAAAATGTTTCTATTTTTCTGCTGTTAATAAAACATGATTAATAAGTGAATAACTAACCTTTTCTTCTATAGCATCCTACAATTTAAAAGTAGCCTACATTTCTGGAAAATACTTTATGAAGCAAAAAAGGCAAGACAAATTGCATTATCAGCATTTTGGCACAGTGAGCTATTTGCTATAGAAGAAATAGCTTTGTAAATTGAAGAGGTGCACCAGTAAGAGTTTATTTTTGTAATTATAATACAGTGTGGATAGTATTACAGAAAATTGCCGGCTCCAGTATGCACTTGATGTTCTCAAGATATTTGCACCTGCATTCTACAGTGCAGGAATGTGAAACTCACATCTGACCACCTTTCTCTAGCAGTCATCCGTGACATTCTCTAACATTCCTGGAAATAATGCTGCACTACAAGGTTGGTAATTGTGTGGTGTAAATGCATTGTACATCTGAGGAGCTTGCACAGTGGGAGAGTTGGTTTGTGTAAATGATCTCATAGTTGAGTGGATCCAATCAGCTATGATCCAGTTTATTATCTCCATTTCTTTTCATTTTTACAAGGTGAATTATCAATTTTACTTCCTGTTTGGTCCTTTATATCCCGTGGCTGCTCCCCTCAATAACAAGTTTTTTTGATATTGTTGGGGGAGGGTGGTGATCAAGCAGAGGAAAATCACAGCAGTTGGGTCTCTGGTACTGAGTCTGGTTCTGTGGCTCAGAGGAGAAGGGAGGAGAATAGGCGAACAATAGTGTTAAGGGATTCACTGGTCAGGGGGGCAGACAGGAGATTCTGTGGATGAGAACAAGATTCCCAAATAGTATGTTGCCCACCAGGTGCCAGGGTCAGAGTTCTCAAGGATCAAGTCCATATCATTTCTTAAGCTGAGCAGGCAGAGGTTATGGTCCACATCAGAACCAATGATATAAGCAGGAAGAGTGATAAGGTCGTTAAAGTTGAGTTTGGGGAGTTAAGTGCCAAGTTAAAGCACAGACCTTCCAGAGTGTTGACCTCCAGATTGGTATCCGTGCCATATGTCAGGGAGGCCACAAATGGGAAGATAATACAGTTTAACTTATGACTAAGGAGATCATGCAGGAGCGGTCAGCACAGGTTTTTATATCATTAGGCTGTCTTCTAGGGAAGGTGGGAACTACACAAGTGAGGCAATTTGCACCTGAATTGGAGGGTGACTAGAATCCTAGTCAGAAGCCTGTTCAGGGCAGGCATGGGGTAGAAGGGTTTAAACTAGAGCTACAGAGGGCAAGAACCAGAGTGGCTGAGGCGGGTGGGGTAAGTAGATATTAAATCTACATGTCAGGACTGGAACGGAAAGGCAGAGTATGGTGTAACTAATGGTTTGAGTTGCATAAGTTTCAGTGCAAGGAGTATTGTAAATAAGATGAACTTGGAGCATGGGAAAGTGCATGAAACCTTGTTTTTTTGCGGGATAATGAGGGTCCAGTTAAGAAAAAGGAGGTGCATGTCAGATATATGCAGTTAGGATTAAATGAGGCACCTGAGGAGTAGAAGAATTGCAAGAGAACACTTATGAGGAAAATCAGGAAGCCTAAAAGAGTACATGAGTTTGGTCTGGCGGACAAGGTGAACAAGAATTCCAGATATATATTAAAAGCAAAGGGTAAAATTGTTCATCCTGAAGAATAGTGTGGTCATTTATGCTTGGAGCTAAAAGAGATCGGGGGATCTTAAATGAATTTTTTGCATATGTATTTACTTGGGAGACAGGTACAGGACCTATAGAACTGAGGCAAAAGAGTAGTGAGGTCATGGTCTGTATCCAGATTACAAAAGACGCGGTGCTTGCTGTCTTGAGGCGAATTTGGCTGAATAGATCCCAGGGCTGACGAGGTGTCCCCTCAGACCTTTTGGAAGGCTAATGCAGAAATTGCAGAAATTACCAGAGATATATAAAATGTCTTTAGCCTCAAATGAGGTGATGGAGGATTGAAGGAGAGCAAATGTTGGACTGTTGTTCAAGAAAGGCTCTAGAAGTAAGTCAGGAATTTATAATACAGTGAGCCTGACTTCTGTTATGGTTTAATTATTGAAAGGTATTATAAGGTTCAGTATATACAAGTATTTTGATCGAGGGAGCCTGATTTGAGATAGTCAACGTGGCTTTGTGCATGGTGGATCATGTATATCCAATCATGTGTTTTCACTGTTACGAAAAAAGGCAGCGCGCAAAAAAGGTAGCGCACGAAAAAAGGCAGCGCACATGCCGAGCAACCAAGCTCCTCTGCCCAGAACTGCATTCTAGCCGGCATTGCTTAAACACGTGCCTGTGAGCATCTGTGCTTTATGTCGATTTATTTTGTGCATCCGTTAGCAAGATGAGTTCTAAGGTATTGGAAAAGCCTAAAAGAGCATGTAAGGGTGTTACACTTAGTGTAAAACTAGACATAATAAAGCGTTTCGATCATGGTGAACGAAGTAAAAATATACTGAGTTTGTCTAAGGGTTTGTGGAAGTTGACAAAGATGATGTTGAAGAGGTTTTGGCATCCCATGACCAAGAACTGAGAGATGAAGAGCTGATGAAGAGGAAAGGATAACAATTGAAACTGAATGCAGTAGCGAACAGCCTGAAAGAGAAGTTGCCCAGGAACTGAACGGGAAGCAATTGCATGAGATTTTTGCTGTGATTGACAACGCTACAATGATTGAAGAAAAGTATGACTTTAATTTTGAAAGGGTATGTAGGTTTAGGGCATATTTTCAGGATGGTTTGAGTGCTTACAAAGAACTGTATGATAGAAAAATGCGCGAGGCTAAGCAGTCAAGCATACTGTCGTTTTTCAAGCCTTCCACATCAGCCACAGCAGACAACGAAACTCGACCTTTGACATCAAGGCAGGCAGACATAGAAGAAGGTGACCTGCCTGCCCTGATGGAAACAGACAACGATGAGAGGACACCCCAGTCTCCTCTACCTCCCACCACCCCAACCTCCGACAACTCAGCCTAGCACACCATCATCAGTGTGCTCACTGTCTTCCCAAATCCAGTAAGTGAAACTACACTGTACATACATTATTTCTACTTTATATAGGCTGTGAATTTTTATGTGTTACTTGGTAGCTTCATAGCTTAAAGGTTACTGGAAAGAGTGTTTCTGCCGGGAGCACTTGCGCCGTGAGTGCTGCCGAGAGCACTTGGGTAAGATTTTTGCTGCGGTGGATAGTGCTGCAATAATTGCAGAAAAGTATTCCTACATTATATAGGCTGTGTATTTATCAGATCATTCCTGCTTTTACTATATGTTATTGTTATTTTAGGTTTTATGTGTTATTTGGCATGATTTGGTAGGTTATTTTTTGGGTCTGCGAACGCTCAAAAATTTTTCCCATATAAATAAATGGTAATTGCTTCTTCACTTTACGACATTCCGGTTTACGAACCATTTCATAGGAATGCTCTACCTTTGAATAGCGGGGGAAACCTGTATACTGCTGATGATCTGTTTTGGTTTCGGCTAAAAGATGAGGGGCTTTGATGTTCAACTTAGAAATTTTGTGTTGGTCAATCAGGATGGTGGAATTGGGAGAAGGTTCTAGAGAGAACTGGGCAGAGTGAGATTTGTGACAGACAGTGTGGTTCACGGATCTTTATTTGGGGAGCTGCGGAGAGAACAGGAGGGAAGATGGCTGAGGAGGCCATGGGAAGGAGTGTCCCCCTTGCACAAAGTGCTTTGTGCAGATGAATACCTCCAAGGAGGAGGGCCAATACTCCCAAGAGAACATCCTTTTATTCAAGATGGATTTTGAGCAATGTTTGAAATTTGTTTGTGCTTTCACACAGACTGTGGGTTCAGCACGTGTGTAAAATGATATTCAAGATGAGCTCCAACTTTATATGCATATTTGGACTGGGTTAACTGAAATGGGCCCTTTTATTTTTATTTTCTTTTGTTTTTCATACTAACTGTTCGATAAAGCTGAAATTTCCACTCAGAGCTGTTGGCTATTAAATATGCTTTCTTTACAATTTTATGCGGTGTGCAATCTGTTATTTCTTGCCAACTGACAATTGTGTATGGGCAGTATTTACACAGTACTCGCTCAAATCAAGGTTTGTACACTACATCCACAATTTTCTCGATTTTCCTTTCTCTATCCTGCTTGTTATTTCTTCAAAGAATTCCAACAGATTAGTCAAGGAAGATTTTCCCCTGAGGAAACCATGTTGGCTGAGGCCTATTTTATCATGTGCCTCCAACTACCCTGAAACCACATGACTTTTTCCTGAGCCATTCATGTCCTAGCAACGGTGGTCCTCCATTTTTCAGTACATAGAGGTTCAGCTGCTGTGTTTTGTCTCCATAGGTCACTGTCACTTTACTTTTACCTTTGGTATGCACTTTCTGTCCTGTGTAAGTCTTTAGCAGTAGTTTAGTTCATTTCAGAGGTATGTGAGAAAACAGTTGTTTGTAGTTGTGTACAGAGATCACTGTTAAAGTTGAGCCTGTGTCCAATTCCATTTTCAGTCTCACGCCTGCCACTTGTGGAGAGATCCTTATTACTCTTTGATTATCTGTCTCTTTCACGCTGTGAAATTGCAGACAAGACATTTCACTTTTGTCTGAGTCGTTTTCATCAGAACTGTTTTCTTACATTTTGTGTACATTGTTGGGTTTTCCTTTCTGGGGTTTCTTGTTTCTCTGTATTTTGTCCTTTTTCTGCCGTTTACTAGCTTTGCATACTCTGCCAGTATGGCCCTGTTTGCCACAGTTCCTGTATTCTTTGTCTTTAAACCAACAGTCATCAGGGACATGTGACATGTTCCCACAATGGTTACATTTCTTTCCTTCATTTCTGTTCAGTGACATTTTATTGGTAGCATATTCCAGAGATTTTTGTTGTATCTCTGAAGCACCTCGTGCTGCTGTTTCAGTTGACATTGCAATGTTTAGTGCTTTCTCGAATGTAAGGTCTCTTTCACAGAGAAGCTTCTTCTGTGTGGTTTCACAGTGCATGCCACACACTAATCTGTTCCTCAATGCGTCCAATAGACCAGCTCCCGATGTTCTCAGCACAATATTCAGAAATGCTTTCATTTTCGTTCTGATTCTGTTTGTGAAATTTAAATCTTTCAGAAATGACCAGTGGTTTGGAGTTTAAATGCTGTTGGAGAGTGTCTACTATTTGCTTGAACGTTTTGTCAGCTGGCTTTTCAGGGGTTAACAAGCTCTGCAGCAGCCCGTATGTTTTTGCTCCCATAGTACTGAGTAAGACACTGGCTTTCTTTTCATCATCAATACCGTTAGCCTCACAATATAACTTCACTCTCTCAATGTAAGTTGCCCAGTCTACAATGCCACTATCAAATGCTGTAATGGTTCCAGTCATCGCCATCTTTGTTATGTTAATTTAGCCCTGTTTTCTTTTTGACTCACATGTCCTTTTTACTAGCACCACGAGCACACTCCCTCTAGATGTGTGTGTCACTCCATTTTATCTCCCTTCTGAGGCAGGCAGACCCTCAGCCCCTGGGGGTCCACGCCAGCTGTGGTCTCGCCGAGACATGCTGCGGCTCTGACTGTGTCTCTTGGTCTTCTGTGCTCCTGCTTCCTTTCAGACTCGCGGCCTCGATCTGCCTCCTTCTCCCACTCCTTGGCTCGTTTCTTGCGCTCTTCCTCTGAGTGTTGTTATCAACAAAAACCCGGCATTCCGATAAGATGTAGGGTCATTAACCTGGTCATCAATTTGTTGTGTATGTGGCCTGGTTACACAACAATGCTATTAACAAAAACACTGGAGATGGGAGCTAAATTTCATGGTTCTTCATTGGCAGAATCCGAATTCGAAACACACTTACAGATCAATACGTGCCTAATAGTGCATGCTCAGTATACACCTTATAGCGCATTCAACGACGTGTTACTAACGCATAAAGTAGTCCCTTATTATACTGTAGGCTATATGGTACATCTCTTTATGACTTTTTAGTTGCCTTCTGTTGGTTTTTAAAAGCTTACCAATCTTCAAACTTCCCACTAATTTTTCCTGTATTATATGTCCTCTTTTTGGCTTTTATTTTGACTTTGACTTCCCTTGTCAGCTGCAGTTGTGTTTTCCTGCCTTTAGAATACCGTAGATGTCGGATTATAAGCCGCTACTTTTTTCCCACATTTTGAACAGCTTTGAACACTGCGGCCTTTACTATGGTGCGGCTAATGCATGATTTTTTTCATGCCGCCAAAAACATTTTGCCTCGTAACAGTAGACCAATAAAATTGATGAGTAGTTCACAGAGGTCCAATGAAATTGTACGATAAATCAAGCGCACTTTCACAATTAAATTATTGTAAATCAGTCATTTGTACTCACCCTCATCAACATGGAAAACACTCGAAGAAAAGCATTGTGCTGCCTTTATGGCAGTTATTTAGTTTATAATATTTTCGCTTAGTAATTCATTTTCTAGTTAAAGTTAGAAGTGTTTTAAGTATATTTGTTTTCTGTACTACATCGTGGGATGCTATGACGTCACACCCAGTTTCGCCGCGTCTTGTGGGAAAAATGCCGTTTGCGATAAACAGGAAGGAGGGGGCGAGCACATTACACGAGCGACATTGGATCTGAGCGAACGCTGCTTTTAAGTTAAAGGCGATCAATAACTTTTCCTGGTAGGCTGCAGTATATATATTTTTTACCAGTCGTTAGGAGATATTGGAATGTTGTTCAGTAAAAAAGTATACGCAACGTATATTTAAAAGTAGCCGCGTTACAGGCACGGTTCGAAAAAAAGCATTTGCAATATGTATTTGTTTATGTTACCATATGGATTTAATTAAAAGTTAAAAAATCCTCACGTGTAATATCTTTCTGTGTAAATATCTCCTATTACAACGTGGGACACCTGCGGCCGAAAATCCGGTGCGGCCTGTACAAGTAAAAAATTGATTTTCTTTCTAAAATTAGAGCCAGCGGCTTTTAATCAGGTGCGCTCTGTAGTCCGGAATCTACGGTACTACTTCTTTGGTATGTTTCTCTCCTGCCTGGCAGGATGGTCCAGAAGGTTAAGATGTTTGGTGTTCAGGATGAAGTAATAGATTGGATTCAGCATTGGTTTAGTGGGAGAAGCCAAAGAGTGGGAGGAGACGGTTGTCTCAATGTCTGGAGGCCTGTGACTAGTGTTGTTCTGCAGGAATAGGTGCTGGGTCCATTGTTGTTTATCATCTATATTAATGATTTCAATGAGAATATGGTAAACTGGATCAGCAAATTATATCAAGATGGGGGAAGTAGTGTACAGTGAAGAAGGCTATAAGAGCTTGCAGTGTGATCTAGACCTGCTGGAAAATTGTGCTGAAAAATGGCAGATGGAATTTAATACAGACACATGTGAGGCGTTGTACTTTGGCAGGAAGCAAGAAGGCTGCGAGTGAACTGCTGATTTTTTTGGAGCAAAGGCAGCTTTTACTACTCGGGTTAAAGAGAGGCAAGACTGCGCAGGCACGTGACGTCAGCCAGTAGAGCATGAAAGGTTTAAAAAGGCAAGGAATCTTCAACGGATTTTAATTCGGAGCAAGAAGGCTACAAGTGAACTGCTGGTTTTTCGGAGCGAAGTGAGTTTATTACTTCTCAGGTTAAAGAGAAGCGAGACTGCGCAGGCGTGTGATCTCAGCCAGTAGAGCGCGAAAGGTTTAAAAAGAAGACTGCCATATCCAGTGGGCAGTGTTGAAGCAGGCAGTGGAGTGAGAGGGCTTTGGCTCAATGGGCTCAAGCGGTAATGGGACGAGGCAAAGTAGGATGTATGTGAGTGAGGCCAGTTTTCTGTACTCGGTGTCAGATGTGTGGGGTCCTGGAGTCTCCCAGCCTCCTGGGCAGCCATATCTGCACCAGGTGTGTCAAGCTGCAGCTCCTGAGGGACCAAGTTAGGGAACTGGAGATGCAGCTCGTTGACCTTCGCCTAGTCAGGGAGAGTGAGGAGGTGATAGGAGTTATAGGTAGGTCGTCACATCAGGGCTGTGGGAGACGGACCAGTGGGTCACAGTCAGGAGGGGGGACGGAAAGAGTCAGGTATTAGAGAGTACCCCTGTGGCTGTACTCCCTGGCAATAAGTACTCCTGTTTGAGTACTGTTGTGGGGACAGCCTACCTGGGGAAAGTGGCATTGGCCGTGCCTCTGGCACAGAGTCCGGCCCTGTGGCTCGGAAGGGTCGGGAAGGGAAGAGGAAAGCAGTAGTGATAGGGAATTCTATAGTTAGGGAGTCAAACAGGCAATTCTGTGGACGCAGGAAAGAAACTCGGATGGTAGTTTACCTCCCAGGTGCCAGGGTCCTGGATGTTTCAGATCGTGTCCAAGATATCCTGCGGTGGGAGGGAGAACAGCCAGAGGTCGTGGTACGTATTGGTACTAATGACGTAGATAGGAAAAGGGAAGAGGTCCTGAGAAAAGACTACAGGGAGTTAGGAAGGAAGTTGAGAAGCAGGACCACAAAGGTAGTAATCTCGGGATTATTGCCTGTGCCACACAACAGTGAGAATAAGAATAGAATGTGGTGGAGGATAAATGTGGCTGAGGGATTGGAGCAGGGGACAGAGATTCAGATTTCTGGATCATTGGGACATCATTTGGGGCAGGTGTGACCTGTACAAGAAGGACGGGTTGCACTTGAATCCCAGGGGGACCAATACCCTGGAGGGGAGGTTTGCTAAGGCTACTGTGGAGAGTTTAAACTGGAATTGTTGGGAGGTGGGAACCGAACTGAAGAGACTGGGGAAGAGGAGGTTAGCTCACAAACAGAGAAAGCTTGTAAACAGTACGAGAGGGAGGATAGGCGGGTGACAGGGGATGCGCTCAGACCAAAGGCTTAAGATGTGTCAATTTTAATGAGTGTTGTGAACAAAGCGGAAGAGCTTAGAGTGTGGATCAGTACTTGGAGATATGATGTGTTGGCCATTACAGAGATTTGGATGGCTCAGGGACAGGATTAGTTACTTCTTAGTGCCAGGTTTTAGATGTTTCAGAAAGGACAGGGAGGGAGGTAAAAGAGGTGGGGGCGTGGCACGGTTGATCAGAGATAGTGTCACGGCTGCATAAAAGTTGGGCGCCATGGAGGGATTGTCTACTGAGTCTCTGTGGGTGGAGGTTAGGAACAGGAAGGGGTCAATAATTTTACTGGGTGTTTTTTTATAGGCTGCCCAATAGTAACAGAGATATCGAGGAGCAGATAGGGAAACAGATCCTGGAAAGGTGTAATAATAACAGAGTTGTCGTGATAGGAGATTTTAATTTCCCAAATATCAGTTAGCATCTCCCTAGAGCAAGGGGTTCAGATGGGTTGGAGTTTGTTAGGTGTGTTCAGGAAGTAGATGACACAGTATGTAGATAAGCCTGCAAGAGGAGAGACTGTACTTGATTTGGTATTGGGAAATGAACCTGGTCAGATGTCAAATCTCTCAGTGGGAGAGCATTTGGAGATAGTGATCATAATTCTATCTCCTTTACAATAGCATTGGAGAGAGATAGGAAAAGACAAGTTAGAAAAGTGTTTAATTGGAGTAAGGGGAATTTTGAGGCTATCAGGCAGGAAATTGCAGGCTTAAATTCGAAACAGATGTTCTCAGTGGAAAGTACATAAGAAATGTGGCAAATATTGAGGGGATAGTTGTGCAGAGTTCTGTACAGGTATATTCCAATGAGACAGGGAAGTTATGGTAGGGTACAGGAACCATGGTGTACAAAGGCTGTAATAAATCTAGTCAAGAAGAAAAGAAAAGCATACAAAAGGTTCAGACAGCTAGGTATTAGAGATCTAGAAGATTATAAGGCTGCTTGGAAGGAGCTTAAGAAGGAAATTAGGAGAGCCAGAAGAGGCCATGAGAAGGCCTTGGCGGGCAAAATTAAGGAAAATCCCACGGCATACTACAAGTTTGTGAAGAGCAAGAGGATAAGACATGAAAGAATAGGACCTGTCAGGTGTGGTAGTGGGAAAGCGTGTATGGAACCAGAGGACATAACAGAGGTACTTAATGAATACTTCAGTATTCACTATGGAAAAGGATCTTAGTGATTGTAGTGATGACTTGCAGCAGACTGAAAAGCTTGAGCATGTAGATATTAAGAAAGAGGATGTGCTGGAGCTTTTGGAAAGCATCAAGTTGAATAAGTCGCTGGGGCCGGATGAAATGTTCCCCAGGCTACTCTGGGAGGCGAGGGAGGAGATTGCTCACCCTCTGGTGATGATCTTTGCATCATCAGTGGGGACTGGAGAGATTCTGGAGGATTGGAGGGTTGCGGATGTTGTTCCTTTATTCAAGGATGGGAATAGAGATAGCCCAGGAAATTATAGACCAGTGAGTCTTACCTCAATGGTTGGTAAGGTGATGGAGAAAAACCTGAGAGGCAGGATTTATGTACATTTGGAGAGGTATATTATGATTATGAGTGGTCAACATGGCTTTGTAAAGGGTAGATCGTGCCTTACGAGTCTGATTGAATTTTTTGAGGATGTGACTGAACACATTGATGAAGGAAGAGCAGTAGATGTAGTATGGATTTCAGCAAGGCATTTGATAAGGTACCCCATGCAAGGCTTATTGAGAAAGTAAGGAGGCATGGGATCCAAGGGGACATTGCTTTGTGAATCCAGAACTGGCTTGCCCACAGAAGACAAAGAGTGGTTGTAGACAGGTCATTTTCTGCATGGAGGTGGGTCACCAGTGGAGTGCTTCAGGGATCTGTTCTGAGACCCTTACTCTTCGTGATTTTTATAAATGACCTGGATGATGAAGTGGAGGGATGGGTTAGTAAGTTTGCTGATGACACAAAGGTTGGAGGTGTTGTGGATAGTGTGGAGGGGTGTCAGAGGTTACAGCAGGACATTGATAGGATATAAAACTGGGCTGAGAAGTGGCAGATGGAGTTTAACCCAGATAAGTGTGAGGTGGTTCATTTTGGTAAGTCAAATATAATGGCAGAATATAGTATTAATCGTAAGACTCTTGTAGTATGGAGGATCAGAGGGATCTTGGGGTCTGAGTCCATAGGACTCTCAAAGCAGCTGCACAAGTTGACTCTGTGGTTAAGAAGGTGTATGGTGTATTGGCCTTCATGAATTGTGGAATTGAATTTAGGAGCCGCGAGGTGATGTTGCAGCTATATAGGACCCTGGTCAGACCCCACTTGGAGTACTGTGCTCAGTTCTGGTCGCCTCACTACAGGAAGGATGTGGAAGCCAAAAGGGTGCAGAGGAGATTTACAAGGATGTTGCATGGATTGAGGAGCATGCCTTATGAGAATAGGTTGAGTGAACTCGGCCTTTTCTCTTTGGAGCGAAGGAGGATGGGAGTTGACCTGATAGAGGTGTATAAGATGATGAGAGGCATTGATCATGTGGATAGTCAGAGGTTTTTTCCCAGGGCTGAAATGGTTTCCACAAGAGGACACAGGTTTAAGGTGCTGGGGAGTAGGTACAGAGATGTCGGGTAAGTTTTTTACTCAGAGTGGTGAGTGCATAGAATCGGCTGCCGGCAACAGTGGTGGAGGTGGATACGATGGGGTTTTTCAAGAGGCTTTTAGATAGGTACGTGGAGCTTAGTAAAGTAGAGGGCTATAGGTAAGCCTAGTAATTTCTGAGGTAGGGACATGTTCGGCACAACTTTGTGGGCCAAAGGACCTGTGTTGTGCTGTAGGTTTTCTATATTTCTATGTTTCTAGGACAAGCCCATGAATGGTAGGGCACTGGGGAGTGTGGTAGAACAAAGGGATCTGGGAATACAAATCCTTTAACGAGGCATCACAGGTAGATTGGGTTATAAAGTGACCTTTTGAAACGTTGGCCTTCATAATTCAGAATATTGAGTATAGGAGTTGGGATGTTATTTTGAAGTTGTGCAAGACATTTGTGAAGCTGAATTTGGAGCACTGTGTGCAGTTCTGTTCACCTACCTTCAGCTTGGAAGAGTGCAGAGAAAATTTACAAGAATGTTGCTGAGACATGAGGACCTGAGCTATGGTGAAGGATGAATAATATCAAAGAAGATACTAAAAGCTTTTTTAAGTGTATAAAGAGTGAAAGAGACTCAAGGGTAGATATAGGACCAATACAAAATGACTCTAGAGATATTGTAATGAGAGATGCAGAGATGACAGAGGAACTGAATGCGTAATTTGCATCAGTCTTCACAGTGGAAGATGTCTGCAGAATACCGGACATTCAAGAGTGTCAGGGAGGTGAAGTCTGTGCAGTGAAAATTATGACTGAGAAGGTGGTCCGCAAACTTAATGATCTGAGGGTGGATAAATCTCCTGGACCTCATAGAATGCACCCTCGTGTTCTGAAGGAAGTAGCTAGAGAGATTACAGAGGCATTAATGATGATCTTTCAAGTATCGATAGATTCCGGCATTGTACTGAATGGCTGGAAAATTGCAAGTGTTTACTCCGCCATTTAAGAAGGGTGGGAGGCAGCAGAAAGGAAACTGTTAGCCTGACATCAGTGGTTGGTAAGTTGTTGGAATTGATTGTTAGGGATGAGATTATGGAGTACCTGAAGGCACATGACAAGATAGGCCAAAGCCAGCATGGGCTCCTGAAAGGGAGATCCTGTCTGACTAAACTGCTGCAATTCTTGGAGGAAATTATAAGCAGGGTAGACAAAGGAGATGTAGTAGATGTGGTGTACTTGGATTTTCAGAAGGCCTTTGACAAGGTGTCGCACATGAGGCTGCTTAGCCAGATAACAGCCCATGGAATTACAGGGAAGTTACTAGCATGGGTGGAACATTGGCTGGTCAGCAGAAAACAGGGATTGGGAATAAAGGGATCCTATTCTGGCTGGCTGCTGGTTGCTAGTGGAGTTCCACAGGGGTCAATGTTGGGACTGCTGCTTTTTACAATGTATGTCAATGATTTGGAATATGAGATTAATGGATTTGTGGCTAAATTTGCTGATGATACAAAGATAGGTGGAGGAGTGGGTAGTGTTGAGGAAACAGAGACTTAAGATAGTTTGGGGAATGGGCAAAGAAGTGGCAAATGAAATACAATGCTGGAAAGTGTATGGTCATGTACTTTGGTGAAAGAAATAAATGGGAAGACTGTTATTTAGATGGGGAGAGAATTCAAAATGCAGAGATGCAAAGGGACTTGGGAGTCCTTGTGCAAAATACCCTAAAGGTTAACCTCTAGGCTGAGTTGGTTGTGAAGAAGGCGAATGCAATGTTGGCATTTGTTTCTAGAGGTATAGAATATAAGAGCAGGGATGTGATGTTGAGCCTCTATAAAGCACTCATGAGACCACACTTGGAGTATTGTGTGCAGTTTTGGGCTCCTTATTTTAGAAAGGATTTACTGACGTTGGAAAGGGTTCAGAGAAGATTCAGGAGAATGATTCCAGGAATGAAAGGGTTACCATATGAGGAATGTCTGGCAGCTCATGGACTGTATTACCTGGAGTTCAGGAGAATGAGTGGGGATCTCATAGAAACATTCTGAATGTTAAAAGGCCTGAACAGATCAGATATAGAAAAGTTATTTCCCATAGTAGGGGATTCTAGGACAAGAGGGCATGACTTCAGGATTGAAGGACCTCCACTTAGAACAGAGATGTGGAGAAATTACTTCAGTCAGAGGGTGATAAATGTGTGGAATTTGTTGCCATGAGCTGCTGTGAAGGCCAAGTCACTGGGTGTATTTAAGGCAGAGATAGATAGGTTCTTGATTAGCCAGGGCATCAAAGGGTATGGGATGAAAGCAGGGGAGTGGGGATAACTGGAAGAATTGGATCAGCCTGTGACTGAATGGCGGAGCAGACTTGATGGGCCGAATGGCCTACTTCTGCTCCTATATTTTATGGTCTAAGTTGTGTCTTTATTCTCTGGAGCGTAGAAGAATGAGGGCAGATTGGACAGAGGTATACAAAATCAAGAGTGGTATAAATAAGGTAAGGGCAAGCATGTTTATTCTGTTGAGCTTGGCTGAAACTAGAACTAGAGGCCATAGGATAAGGATGATAGGTGAAATATTTAAGGGTAACCTGAGGGGGAAGTTCACTCATAGGAACAAAATGCCAACTAAAGTGATATGCCAACTAAATGCATGTTCAGTGGCAATATGTAGGTACATAGCTGAGAAAAGTGTGATGGGCTGTGGTCTGGGTGATAAGTTTAGGCAGAAAAGCACGTTGGCATGGACTAGAAGGGCCAAAAGGGTATGTTTCTGTGCTCTAGTGGTCTATGACTCTATTAGTGCCTTGATGACCTTTTTTCATTAAGACATATGCAAAGAGTAGTATCGTAAGAAATTCAGCACACGTGTCTGATTGTTTGTAAAGCCAGGTTAAAAACTGGAAATTCTGGAATTATGTTTTTGTATCATTCAAAATTTTTCTATTCAAAACTATTATTAATTTTAGTTTTTCTTCTCTTACTTTCAATGTTTTCCTACATTTTGGAAACAAAAGGTACTCTTAGTTTTTATTTAGTACTGATTTTTAAGGTACTAGTCTTAAGTCGATATTTCAATAACCTGTTGATTACCCTTCCAACACTCCAAATAATTTTCAATATCTCTTTCAAATCTGTTCCAGAGAATGATCCACTAGCTTTCCTCATTTCCTCTCAATAAAGTTTTTCACCAGTTTCTCATTCTTTCCAGCATTCCTAAATGAAAGAAACACAAGCTGTCTTTAATATTCTACTTCAAGTTTAGTGATAATTTTGTAGATTGTGTTATTTTGTTTTATTTTCATTGTAGGATTGACCTCCGTAATGACACGTATAAAAGCCAGATCCCATCCACATCAATTCAGATGAGCAATGAAAAGTCAGCATCTACAAGTTAAGTATTTGCTATTGTAATATAATTTTATTGAAAATCTCGTAAAATAGAGTTCATTTTGAATGTTCTTCTGTTGAGTTTTAAGGAGTTCTGAGCTCTAAATTGCAAGTCGTAAATTTATCCTTGCTACAAGATAAATGCATTAGCACAACAGGAACATTGAGTACCACAGAATTAGAGTGGGGAAAATTAATTGGGGTTTTGGCTCCTAAAAGTACTACTGCAGTCAACTTTGAAAATAACCACATGTCAAAATTGTGCTCTGTAATGATTTTAAAAAGAGATTAAACTCGCTATAAGGCATAGGAGCAGAATTAGGTCATTTGGCCTGTTGAGTCTGCTCCGCCATTCAATCCTGACTGATCCTTTTCCCCCCCTCAGCCCCATTCCCTGGCCTTCTCCCCATAATGTTTGATGCTGTGTCCAATCAAGAACCTATCGAGCTCTGCCTTAAATACACCCAATGATCTGTCCTGCACAGCTGCCTGTAGCAATAAATCCCTCAAATTCACCACCTTCTGGCTAAAGAAATTTCTCTGCATCTCTATTTTAAATGGATGCCCCTCTATCTTGAGGCTGTGCCCTCTTGTCCACGTCATTACCATGGGGAACATCCTTTTCACATGTACTCTGTCTTGGTCTTTCAACATTCGTAAGGTTTCAATGCGTTCCCCACTCATCCTAAATTCCAGCTAGCTCACACCCAGAGCCATCAAATGTTCCTCGCACCGTTTCATTCCCGGAATCATCCTTGTGAACCTCATCTGAACCCTATGCAGTGCCAGTACATCTTTACTTAGATGATCACAGTACTCAAGGTGAGACGTCACTACTGCCTTATAAAGCCACAGCATCAAATCCCTGCTCTTATGTTCTAGATCTCTTGAAATGAATGCTAACATTGCATTTGCCTTCCTCACCAACAACTCCACCTGCAAGTTAATCTTTAGGGTGTCCTGTACAAGGAGCTCCAAGTCCCTTCGCAACTCAGATTTTTGGATTTTCTCCCCATTTAGAAAATAGTCTGCACATTTATTACTGCTACCGAAGTGTATGGCTATGCATTTTCCAACATTGTATTTCAAATGCCACTCTCTTGCCCATTCTCCTAATCTATCTAAGACCTTCTGCAGCCTACATGTTTCCTCAACACTACCCGCCCCTCCACTAATCTTCATATCAGCTGCAAACTTGGCAACAAAGCTATCTAGTCCATCACCTAAATCATTGAATTACAGCATAAAAAGAAGTGGTCCCAACACTGACCCCTGCGGAACACCACTAGTTACTGGCAGCCAACCAGAAAAGGATTCTTTTATTCCCACTTGCTGCCAATCACCCAATGCCCTAACCATGCCAGCAGCTTTCCTGTAATGCCATGGGCTCTTAACTTGGTAAGCAGCCTCATGTATGGCACCTTGTCAAAGAACTTCTGAAAGTCCAAATATTCAATATCCACTGCATCCATTTTATCCCTCCAACTTGTAGTCTCTTCAAAGAGTACCAACAGTTTTGTCAGGCAAGATTTTCCCTTAAGGAAGCCATGCTGACTTTGTACTATCTTGTCCTGTATCACCAAGTACTACATAACCTCATCCTTAATTGACTCCAACATCTTCGCAACTTCTGAGGTCAAGATAACTGGTCTATAATTTCCTTTCTGCTGCCATCCCCCTTTCTTAAAGAGTGTAGTGATATTTGCAATTTTCCAGTCCTCTGGCACCTAGCCAGAGTCCATTTATTTTTATAATATCATTACTAATGTCTCCACTATTTCTACTGCTACCTCTTTCATAACCCGAGGGTGCAGTTCATCTGGTCTGGGTGACTTATGTACCCTTGGGTCTTTCAACGTTTTGAGCACTTTCTCCCTTGTAATAATGACTACACTCACTTCTCTTCCCTCACACCCTTCAACATCTGGCACACTGTTAGTGTCTTCCACAGTGAAGACAAATGCAAAATACTTACTTAGTTTATCTGCCATCTCTTTGGTACCCGTTATTATTTCTCTGGCCTCATTTTCTAGCGGGCCTATATACACTCTCTGCTCTCTTTTATTACAAGTATTCTACATACTTGTAAAAGCTTTTTCTATCCACTTTGATATTCTTTACCAGCTTGCTTTCATATTTTATTTTTTCCCTCCTCCTGATTCTTTCAGTTGTACTCTCTTTAGGGTTTTAAAAGCTTCCCAATCCTTTTTCTTCCCACTATTTTTTGATTTGTTTTATGCCCTCTCTTCTGACTTCCCTTGTCAGCCACTGTTGTACTATTTTGCCATTTGAGTACTACTTTGTTTTTGGAATACATCTATCCTGCACCTTCCTTATTTTTCCCAGACCTCAAGCTATTACTGCTCTTCTGTCATCCCTGCCAGCATCTCCTTCCAATTTACTTTCAGCAATTCCTCTCTCATACCACCGTAAATTCCTTTACTCCACTGAAATACTGCTACGCCAGGCTTTACTTCTCCCTATCAAGTTTCAAGTTGAACTCAAATCATATTGTGATCACTGCCTTTTAAGGGTTCTTTTACTTTAAGCTTCCTAATTACCTCTGGTTCATTACATAACACCCAATCCAGTATAGCTGATCCCCTTAGTAGGTTCAATGACAAACTGCTCTAAAAAGCCATCTCGTAGGCATTCAACAAACTCACTCTCCTGAGATCCATTTCCAACCTGATTTTTCCTATCGAACTACATGTTGAAATCTCCCATGACTATCATAACATAGCCCTTTTGACGTGCCTTTTTTATTTCCTGTTGTAATCTGTTGTCCATATCCCAGCCATTGTTGGGAGGCCTGTATGTAACTGCCATCAGGATCATTTTACCCTTGCAATTTCTTAACTCAACCCACAAGGGTTCAAGATCTTCCAATCTTACCAGCAGAGCCATGCCACCCCCTCTGCCTACCTTCCTGTCCTTCCAATACAGCATGTAACCTTGAATATTTAACTCTCAACTACAACTGTCCTTTAGCCACAATTCAATGATGCCACAACATCATACCTGATAATCTGTAATAGTGCAACAAGATCATCCACCTTATTTCTTATACTCAGTGCACTGAGATATAACACTTTGAGTACTGTATTTGCTACCCTTTTTGATTCTGCAGCCCTACTGCACTGATACTCTGCTGGCTGCAATTTTGTCAAAGACCTTCTGAAAGTCCAAATATACAACATCCTCTGTATCCTTTTTATCTCTCCAACCTGTAGTCTCCTCAAAGAATTCCAACAAGTTTGTAAGACAAAATTTTCTCTTAAGGAAACCATGCTGACTTTGTCCTATCTTGTCTTGTGTCACCAAGTATTCCATAACCTCATCCTTAACAATTGACTCCAACATCTTCCCAATCACTGAGGTCAAGCTAACTGGTCTATAATATCCTTTCTGCTGCCTTCCCCCTTTCTTAAAGAGTGGAGTGACATTTACCTGTACTCATCCAATCTCCTTATTTATATTCCCCCCTCTCCTGATGAAATCAAAAATGTATCTCCAAATGGATAGTCATGCCACGGGATAGACTAAGATATTTGAGTAACCATTACACTTTTGTTGTATGCTTCTTAGACAAGAGGAAACAAGGAAGTGAATTGGTTTGAGGTTGGGGTTAGGGAAATGGGTCTTGTCATTATTTGCTGATGTTTTATTTAAAACAGTATGCTGAAGTATTACAAGTACATTGGTTATATTAACAACAACATACACAAAATGCTGGTGGAACACAGCAGGCCAGGCAGCATCTATAGGGAGAAGCGCTGTCGACGTTTCGGGCTGAGACCCTTTGTCAGGACATTGGTTATATTCTCTATTCATGCATCTATTATTTTTGATTAAAAGAAATAAATGCAAAGAGACTTTATAAAAGCATGTGAAAATATTAAATATGTTCATTTTGTTGCATAAATGCATTAAAATTTAACGTATCGTTCTTGTAAATTCTCTATTTTCTATATATGCTAATAAAATAACTAAAATAAAAGGGATGGAATCATTAACCTTTACGCTTCAAAGGTGTTGCCTGGTGTGATTATACTTCATTGTTTTCATATCTATTCTTCCCATTATCAGCATGTATACAATTGTTTTACACAGACTTTTGCAGTTTCTGAACCCAGATCCATTGAACACAGAAGTACTTCATCCACAACAGGTAACCTAATTATCCACATTCACTAAAATTTTATTTTATTAAATTTATTGATATGTTTGGTAAGCGTGTGTCATGTAGTTGTATACTAATGTGATGTCAGTGTTCAAGCAATAATGATTATAACCTGGTAAGTTGAATATTCATAACTGAATATTAAACTCATGTTTGTATGTTGTTTGAAGGTGAATTTTTTTCTTTATCCTCTCTTGTCTCACCCTTCTCACCTACTACTTTAAAATTCTGCATATATGTTTTGTGTAATCTCAAGTCTGTGTCATAGCAACATTTCTTTCAGGGAATAAACTGTTTAAACGGATGTTTCTGTTTTGAGGCCTGATTCCTATGGCTAGTTTATGTTTGTGACATAGTTATAATGAGTTAACTATGTTTTTTCATACTGGATTAACTTGTATAATGCAACATTAAAGCAAGTTTGTGTCTATTCTCACAGTTTGATGTAATAAATCTCAGTAGGATTTATTGCATTGAAGGGCAGGAGCTTTCCTGTGTGTCTGTTCAGTATTTTCTCATTATTCACTATTACTGAAACATATTATTTTGCCATCGCTTTTTATGGAGTCTAGTGTGTATAAAGTGTATTTCCTGCATTATAACATTGACAATATTTCCAGAGTACACGGGACACCTTGAAAAATTAGTTTTCCTTCTCCAGTAATGATTACAACCAAGGTCATCAGTGCCCTTGGTTGCCAATACCTTCGGCTGTAAAATTACTGCCTGGAAATACTTCCTTCCTGTCTTTCCTCATTTAAGACACAATAAAATTTGCCAGGTCTGTGTAGATGGATTAAATTTACTGGACGACACTTGTGTGAAGCATCTTGGAAACTTTTGTTAAGTTAGGAGCACTTAGTAAATACCATGGATCAGTTTTCTAAAGAAAATCGATTGCTCTTTTTTGTTTAACAATTTTTGTATTGGACGAACATGTTTTTTGTGTTGGCCATTGATTTTCTTTTTAAAGTTTTAGTAGTTAAGTATAAGTAAAACCCTGGTCATGCTAAATTCCGTATTCTGTTTTCCAGCCAACCTTGACAAATGCTTTTGACCATAGCAATGGACTCCTGGTGCATTCAGTTATCAAACTGACCCCATGTACCAGAATGGAAATGGCACCAGTTTCTCTGGATTTAAAAAAGGTAGTTTTCTTTTATAGAACATAATCCAAGCTTTTTTAACACATGTTTATACCTCACTGAAACTGAAATTGACACGAAGTTCAGTTGTAAGCTTATTAACAAAGCATTTAACATACACAGCAAGTCCTTTGGTTGTCTCCAACATTCTTGTTTATTTCTATTAGTTTAGATCTTAAGTTGCTTAACCATAAGACATAGGAGCAGAATTAGGCCCTTCAGCCTTTTGAGCCTGCTCTGCCACTCCATCATGGCTGATTTATTATCCTTCTCAACCCCATTCTCTTGCCTTCTCCCCATAACCTTTGACACTCTGACTAATCAAGAACCTATCAACCTCCACTTTAAATACACCCAGTGACATGGCCTCCATGGCTGTCTGTGGCATTGAATTCCACAGATTCATTCCTCTATAGCTCATGAAATTCCTCCTCCTCGCTGTTTTAAATGGACATCCCTCTAACTCTGAGGCTGTGCTCTCTGGTCCTAGATGCACCCACTGTAGAAAACATCCTCCCCATATCTGCTCTATCTAGGCCTTTCAATATTCAATAGATTTCAATGTGATCCCCTCTCATTCTTCTAAACACCAGTGAGCACAGGTCCAGACCTCCTTGTATGTTAACCATTTCATACCAGAGTCATTCTTGTGAAACTCCTTGGACCCTCTCCAATGCCAGCACAGGGATCCAATACTGCTTGTAATATTCCAATTGCAGTCTGACCAATGTCTGATAAAGCCTCAGCATTGCATGCTTGCTCTTATGTTCTAGTCCTCGAATTGAAATGAATGTTAGCACTCCATTTGCCTTCCTTATCACCAACTCAACCTGCAAGTTAATCTTTAGGGAATCCTGCACAAGAACTCCCAAGTCCCTTTGCACCTCGGATTTTGGAATTTCTCTCCGTTTAGAAAATACTCTACGCCTTTAATCCTTCAAACAAAGTGCATGACCATAAACTTCCCTACACTGCATTCCATCTGCCATGACTTTGCCCATCTGTCTAACTCTTTCTGCAGACTCCCTGCTTCCTCAACACTACCTGCCCCTCCACTTTTCTTTGAATCGTTCACAAAGTGTGGCACAAAGCCATCAATTCCATTATTCAAATAATTGACATATAACTTGAAAAGAAGCAGTCCCAATACAGATCCCAATGGGACACTATTAATCACTTGCAGCCAACCAACCAGATAAAGCCTCTTTTATTCCCATTCTCTGCCTCCTGCCAATCAGCCAAGGTTCTATCCATGTTAATACATTTCTTGTAATACCGTGGGATTTTGTTAAGCAACCTTACGTGCATCACCTTGTCAAAGGCCTTCTGAGAATCTAAGTAAACAACATCAAATTACTCTCCTTTGTCTCTCCTGTTTGTTATTTCCTCAAAGAATTTCAAAAGGTTTGTCAGGCAAGATTTCCCTTTGAGCAAACCATGCTCCCTGTTCTATCGTGCCTCCAAGTACCTTGAAACATAATCTTTAATAATGGATGCCAACATCATCCCAACCACTAAAGTCAGGCTAACTGGCCTATAATTTCCTTCTCCCTTCCTCTCTTCTTACAGAGTGCAGTGACATTTGGATAAAAATCACGCAGCAGTACATTGTATAAACTTCACAGATGTAATGTAGAACTATGAAGCACATTAACTCATGGGCTGTTGTTTCCTTATATATTACCTGCCTTGTTTTACCTGAAGGAATTGTGCTGTAAAAGTAATGATTGACTTCTCATGCTAGCTTACTGCTGTTCAATCACAGACCATGGTTAGAATTTATTTGCAGTTTCATATTACTACCTATAAATATTTATTTTGTGCAATGCAACTTTGGCAGTGTTTAGACTAAATTTTAATTCAGTATTATATCTTAAATGGTATTAATTTATTACTGTCACATGTACCAAGATGCAGTGAAAAAGCTTGTCTTGCATATTGTTTATAAAGATCAAATAATTTCAACATGCATTGAGCTGGAAAAAGGTTAAAACAATATCAGTGCAGATTAACATGTTAAAAACTACAGAAAAGTAATGTAATTATACAATAAAGTGTAAGATCATAACGAGGTACATTGTGAGGACAAGAGGGCATCTTATCATACAAGAGGTTTGTTCAAGAGTCTAATAACAGGGATAGCAGCTGTTCTTGAAAATGGTGGTATGTGTTTTTTGGCTTTGGTATCTTCTCAAACACAAGATAGTCTGCAGGTGCTGGAAATCCAAAGCAACACACACAAAATGCTGGAGGAACTCAACAGGTCAGGCAGCATTTATGGAAACAATAAACAGTCAAGGTTTTGGACTGAGACCTTTCTTTAGGACAGAGAAGGAAGGGGGAAGATGCCTGAAGTTAAAAGGAAGGGGGAGGGCAAAGAGAGGCTAGTTGGAAGGTGATAGGTGAAGCCAGGTGGGTGAGCAAAGTCAAGGGCTGGAGAAGAAAGAATCTAATAGGAGAAGAGAGTGGACAATAGGAGAAGCGAAGGAAGAGGGGCCTCAGTGGGAAGTAATTGGCAGGTGAGAAGTATCTTTTACCTGAGGGGAGAGGGAAGAAGGGAGAATGGAGTGAATGGTGTTTGTGATTATGTTGGTTGCTTTACTGAAACAGTGAGAAATATAGACAGAGTACATAGAGCAGAGGCTGGTTTCTGTGATGTGATGTGCTGTGTCTACAACTCTCCACAGTTTATTGTGATCACGTGCAGAACAGTTGGCATACCAAGTCATTTTGCATCCAAACAATGCTTTCTATGGTGAATCGATAGAAATTGATTAGAGTTGTCGGGGACATGCCAAATTTCTTTAGCCTCCCGAGCAACTAGAGATGTTAATGACCTTTCTTGGCCATGACATCAACATAGTTGGATAAGGGCAGGTTATTAGTGATGTTTGTACCTAGGATCTTAAAGCGCTCAACCTCAACGCTATTGTTGTAAACAGCAACAAGTGCACTGAATCCCCTTCTCCGCTGTTCTGAAGTCAATGAACAGCTCTTTCATTTGGATAATATTTAGGAAAGGTTATTGTCATGACATGTCATTAGCTCTATCTTCTTCCTTTAATCGAACTCATTATTATTTAAGATGCATCCCACTACAGTGACATCATCTGTAAATTTGTAAATGGAGTTGCAACAGAATTTAGCCACACAGTCAAGAGTGTACAAGGAAGTAGAGTGAGAGGCTGTGGACAGAATCTAGTGTTTAGAATTGTCATGGCGGGGATGTTGCTGCCTTTCCTTACTGATTAGAGTCTATTGGTCAGAAAGTCAAGGATCCAGTTGCAGAGGGATACATTAACTCACGGGGTCTGGAGTTTGGTGATGAAATTGCTTGGAATAATAGTATTAAAGGCAGGATTGTGGTCAATAAACAGTACCTGATGTAGGTGTCTTTACTGTCCAGATGCTCCAGAGGCGAGTGCAGGACCAGGGCGATGGTGTCTGCTGTAGACTTGTTTCAACTGGAGGCAGATTGCAGTGGGCTGAGGTTGACTGAAATGGGTAGCCACTGGGAGAACCTGCCTTTTGCGGCAGGCAGAGCAAAGGTGCTTGTTACGAAACTGCAATATAAGATTGTGCATTTTAAAATAAAAATAATGGTCTCTCTTAGTGTTACGATATTTCCTTTTATATTTATGAAAAATATATTTCCTTAATTGCCAGTATTAATCTGTTGTTAGCCTTACATTTCTTGGGAAATGATCATACTGCAGTATATTGTTTAAAATTCACAGATGATACACAGAATTATTGTTTTCTAAACACCTTAATTCATGAATGCAGTTCTTTTATACATCATCTGGCTTGTTTTATCTGAAGGAACTGAGCAAGAAAAAGATTGATCTTGATATCATCCAAGCTTACTGCTGGCCACCCATAGGCCGTGGTTGTGATTTAGTTGCAGTATCACAGAAAGGAGATAATCCTCTTTTGTACCTCCCTCCATTGTTGACATTTCTACAGTTGCCATCTGTGTACAGTTTCCAACCCAAGCGAAATTTGGTAAGGACCTAAGTAGATTTTTTTTTTGATATTATAATGGAAGCACAAACTTTGGTGTGTAAATGATGCACTGAAATGTCAACTGGTTGTTGCACCATAGATAAAATACAAGCTTCTTAAGAGTTACAGCTTCTGGGATTTAGCAGGATTAATAAAGATTGCTCTCTTTGCTTTTGTCCATCCTCTCTCAAGTATATTTTTAGTCTTACCAACAGTTGCTTAACTTTCGGAAATAAATACAGAAAATTCTGAAATACTCAGCAGGTTAAGCAGCAACTTTGTTGAGAGAAACAGAATTAATATTTCAGCTTATTGTCCTTTCACCAAAAAATAAGTATCATTGGAGGTTTAAAAAAGTTTTTAAATTGCAGAGGAAGTTTATGGGAAATGAAGGAAGTCCATAGCACTGGTGGAACCAGCTGAAAGAGGATAGTAAAGGATGATGAGTTGGAAAGGGTGTGTCTGGGATGAATGTTTCCGAGAGGGGATTTGTGTGTAGTTACCAGAATCAGAAGGTGTTGGAGGAGGAGCGTGGAGTTGTGGAAGTTGGATGTTGAGCTGAAGAGTAAAAGGCTGGAGTGGCTGATTCTCTGAAATTTCTGAATTCAGTCTGGCACCCTGAAGGCTGTAATGTGTCAGAATTTGAGAAGTTATTCTTTGAAGCCATGTGAGCTTTGTGAGAACATAGTAGGAGGCCAAAAACAGAATGAGACTGGTTTTCACAGCCAGTTTATGTTATAAAGCATTCTTTTCATTATTTTGCTTTTGGAATTGTTAAAGCAGCACATTTAAATTCATTTTAATTGAAGATTTGGTATTTTTAGCATAAGAGAATTATGAATCAGTAACTGCCCTTAATTATTTCCCTTAATTTATTATGTAAAATAGAATAGATTCCTGAAAATGAGTTAGCACAAGGAAATAGCATGTACACCACCTAGCCCCTCAAGTCCGCCCTGCCTTTCAACCTGATCCAGCTTAAGCTACTCTGCCTTAAGATCATCCACTCTGCCAGTTCCCCAAAACCCTCAATTCCCCATACTTTAAAAAACGTATCTGCCTTCATCTTAAATACATGTAATCATCTACCATCACAACCCAATGCGGTTGTAAAATCCAGAGATTTAATATACTTTGCTCAAAAGAAATTTCTGCACAGCTGTTTTAATTAACTTGGTCTTAGCTTGTTTTTCCCTTAATATACAAATTGGTGAAATGCAGCCAGTAATTAAAATGTTCTACAAAACTCTGGTGTGAATATTTCATTACAATGGTAAATTTTTATTTGTGGATTTCATTGTGTAAAATTGTTCAGTTTAGTTCTTCTGAAATACTTGTTCAGGAGCTGACTTGGTTAACATAATCACATCCTCAACTTCATACAAGGACCTTTATTTTATGACTTTAATAAAATGTCCAAGACTGGTTATTCTTCAGTGGAGATTTTCCACATAGTGCCAAATGTAGTCAAATGCATTTTTATGTTCATATAGGTCCTACAATTCTGATTAGTGGACTTCACTTCCCAAGTTCTCATAGACCCTTCTGTAACCTTCTTTGGTTCTTATTAACAGTCAATATTTGCAGAGAACACTTTTTTTCCATAAATAGTTTTTTTCCTTTATTTTTCACAAAATAAAATATAGCCATTAATATCCACAAGTATTTCAAAGTTCAAAGTAAATGTATTGTCAAGTACATATGTCACCATATACAACCCTGAGATTCATTTTTGTAGTCATACTCAATATATCTATTGAATAATAACCATAACAATATTGGTGAAAGATTGCTCAACTTTGGTGTTCAGAGTGCAGAAGACAACAAACTGTGCAAATAAAAAAGAAAGAAATAATAATAAATAAGTAAACAATAAATATTGAGAACCTGAGATGAAGAGTTATTGAAAGTGAATCCATTGAGTGTGTGAATATTTCAATGATGGAGCAAGTGAACTTATCAAGAGCTTGATGGTTGAGTGTATGATTCTTGAGGCTCACCAAATGCTTGCTGCTTCCACAGGACTAGTGAGTAATCATTAAGTTAAACAAATAATCATTTACATGCACAGGTTAAAATGTTGTAACCGCTATTGGACACAATGGTTATTATTTTTGCCTCATATATGCAGCCATCTCTATCCAAATTATTGCAGGTCTCTAATGATGGTATATTAAAGTATCCAAGTTAAGACTAGGTTTACTCTTCTAATGGTACGTGGTCATTCCTTTCCTCTCAACCTTTTGCAGTAGGTTACTAAGGTTAATATTTGAAGTTGGTGCCTAATAGGTTAAGCTTCTGTTGTATTTATTGCAAGTATAACTAGCAATCTCACCAGTAAACTACTCCAGATATTTGAAAGTGCGGGTAAGTGAAAGGTCAAACATTTAGAAATGAACCTCGACAGTGGACACATATTGGAGATGTCCAGGAAATTACACTTAAATAATGTAATGGTTTTATTGATTAATTTTAATTTTCTCTCCACGACGGACAAATAATTAGATTTTAATACCTAGATTGAAGTAGTCATCAGTTGCTTTACTTTGTTTTTGAATATCTAATTTATGCATGTTATATTAATGATTAGCCTGTATTTGTTTTCATTTGAACAATAGCCAGTAGCAATAATTGTGTGCCCTGGACAACAGAAAGCCCATTTTGTATGCCAGGAATTAATTGATTTGACGAAGTTTTCACGACTACTTAATCTGTCATTGCTTTTGGGTGGACAAGATCCAGAAGAGAGTAAGAAAATCAAACTTGCCAGAGGATGTAAGTATGTCATTTGTAATTTCTAGCAGAATTGTTCCCGATTAGTGCGAACAAAAAAATAGCATGTGGATTTTAATGAACTCTGCTCAGTTCATATTTACTTAGTCTTGTAGAGTGGCGTTAATTCATATGAAGCAAAAATGTAGTTGATTATAACAAATATATTTTCATGTGCTTTGGCCAATCTTTCTAATTATAAGAGAAAACCAAAAAAAAACCAGCAGATGCTGGAAATATGAATTTAAACAAAATATGACTGGAAGCATTCAGCAAATCAGTCAGCATCTGTGAAAAGGGAAATGGTTAATTTTTTGGATCCAGAATATAGAAAGAGTGTAAAAAGCAAGATAATTTTCAGATGGAGAGAAGATGGGTGGGAGGAGATGGGAGAAGCGGTTGCATAGACTAAATGGAATATCTCTGGCAGGGCAGGTCCAAATTGGGTAATGGCAGCATTATCAGCACATTAATTTTCTTTGTGTCATATGTTGCAAATGGCAAATTTCTGGGATGCACACTTCAGATAGCAATAAATATTTTTTAAACAGTTAAATAAGTAAAAATCACATTCTGATCCAGAACGAAAGAAAGTATGAAGTACCTTAAGAATTTGATACTGAATCCACAGTTCTCTGACAGAGGGTAACATGTTGCAAGCTGGGCGTTCCAAGCATGCAGGAGGCCACTGTCAGAAAGGTCAGAGTAAATAATGAATTAAGTAAGAGCCAATCTGAAGCTCAAATCACATGTGTTCCACAAACTGATTGTCTATTTAGTCAATTGTATGGTTTTTCCAGTATAAAGAAGACCACACTGTGAACCACAAATGTAATTCACTAGACTGGAAGAAATGCTACTGAGTTAATTAGAAAAACTTTTGAGTAACTGGGTGACATGAAGAAAAAAGGACTGAAATGATGTAATGCAGTGTATAGGACCATAAAATATAGGAACAGAATTAAGCCATTTTGCCCATTGAATCTACTATGCTATTTCATCATTTTCCCCTCGACCCTAATCTTCTGCTATCTCCCCATATCCCTTCATATCCTGACCAAACAAGAATCTATCAAACTCAGTTTTAAATATACATAAAGACTTGGTCTCCACAGCAGCCTGTGGCAAAGAATTCCACAGAATGTTTGCACTTGAAGAAATCCTACTAAGTTCCCATAGCCATTCAGACTGTTCCTGAGTTGAAGATGAAATAGATGTAGTCTTTTATTCTTGAGTGTAAAATTTCCGTGATCATTGCAGCAGAAAGCAGACTACTGTGAAAAATGGACAAGAACAGCTGCAGCAAGAGATAGGTTTGATGTGAGAGCAACCATGGTGATCTCCATGGGCAAAGCAGTCCAGACATATCCATGGTTTCAGTGGAAGTGGTGTCAATAAAACATCCTTTTAGTAAATAATAAGTATCATTTTTCAAATGATTAAGGTTGAAAATTAATTTTAGGTGTTGAGTTCTGGGTGGAAATGTCTTGACATAATATTGGGTAGGTTTATAAAGTCTTATAATTGTAGAATAGAAAGAGGCCATTTGGCCAACCTAGTAGGTGGCAACTCTTAGAGCAACCCTGTCATTTCTTTCTCAAACAATAGCAGAGATCTAGGGAAGATTGTCCAATTCCAATTGCTTTTCCAATTCCTTTTAAAATGACTCCTGTTCTGTGTTAGTATTCTAATCAGTTTCAGGTCCTCGTTCTGTTATTGTTTTTGGAAATTATCCTTCACAATCTCTTTCTTTGTTTTCTCCAAATTTATTTATTTATTTACTTTCACACTCTCACACACACACACCTTCTAATCCTTAAACCATTTCTTCATGGGGACAACTTGAATCTATTTATCTTATCTAAACCCATATGATCATGTGCACCTTTATCAGATCACTCCTTGGTCATTTTTGTTTCAAGATAATAATCCCAACTTCATTCATATAACTCAAAGTACTGTCACTGGCAATGAAGTCTAGTTTGCCATTCAATCACAACTGATTTGGAAGAAGAAGGCAGTGGGAGAGCACCTAAGAATTTCCAGCGGAAAGACATTTTGAGTTCTCGGTGGAAGAGAGAGGCCAGACTGCGCAGGCGCATGACGTCAGCCAGTTGAGCGCGAACAGTTTATAAAGAAGGCAGCCATATCCAGCGGGCAGCGGAGTGAGAGGCAGCAGAGTGAAAGGGTTTTGGCTCCACAGGCTTCGGTGATAACGGGAAGAGGTGAGGCAGTTGTTGACTGCAATAGGAGGTAGTATGTGTGTGAGGCCAGTTTTCTGTGGTCGGTGTCAGATGTGGGGAGTCCTGGAGTCTCACGGCATCCCGGACGGCCACATCTGCACGTGGTGCATCAAGATGCAACTCTTAAGGGACCGTGTTAGGGAACTGGAACTGCAGCTCGATGACCTTCGTCTGGTCAGGGAGAGTGAGGAGGTGAGAAGAGAGGAGTTATAGGCAGGTGGTCACTCCAGGGCCACGGGAGACAGACAAGTGGGTCACAGTCAGGAGAGGGAAGGGGAAGAGTCAAGTACTGGAGAGTACCCCTGTGGCTGTACCCCTTGACAATAAGTACTCCTGTTTGAGTGCTGTTGGGGGGGACAGCCTACTTGGGGGAAGCGACAGTGGCCGTGCCTCTGGCACAGAGTCTGGCCCTGTGACTCAGAAGGGTAGGGAAAGGAAGAGGAAGGCAGTAGTGATAGGGAACTCTATAGTCAAGGGTTCAGACAGGCGATTCTGTGGACGCAGGAAAGAAACTTGGATGGTAGTTTGCCTCCCAAGTGCCAGGATCCAGGATGTTTCTGATCACGTCCAAGATATTCTGCGGTGGGAGGGAGAACAGCCAGAGGTCGTGGTACATATTGGTACTAATGACATAGGTAGGAAAAGGGAAGAGGTCCTGAAAGAAGACTACAGGGAGTTAGGAAGGAAGTTGAAAAGCAGGACCACAAAGGTAGTAATCTCGGGATTACTGCCTTTGCCACGCGACAGTGAGAATAGGAATAGAATGCGGTGGAGGATAAATGCGTGGCTGAGGGATTGGAGCAGGGGGCAGGGATTCAGATTTCTGGATCATTGGGACCTCTTTTTGGGCGGGTGTGACCTGTACAAAAAGGACGGGTTGCACTTGAATCCCAGGGGGACCAATATCTTGGCGGGCAGGTTTGATAGAGCAATTGGGGAGGGTTTAAACTAGTTTGGCAGGGGGGTGGGAATCAGAATGTGAGTCAGGTATTAAGGTAGAAGGACAAGGGCATGATGCTAAGAGTTTGAGTTGATGAGGAAGGACAGGCAGGGGACAGAACATAATTGTAGCCAGTTAAAGGGGTTGAAATGTGTCTATTTCAATGCTAGGAGTATTAGGAACAAGGAGGGTGAACTTAGAGCATGGATTAGTACGTGGAATTATGATATTGTGGCCGTTACTGAAGCATGGTTGGAGGAAGGGCAGGATTGGATGATGCAGGTCCCTGGGTTTAGGTGTTTTAAAAGGAATAGGATGGGAGGTAGAAAAGGTGGGCGGGGGGGAGTGGCATTGCTGGTCAGGGATAGTATCATGGCTATAGAAAGGGAGGACGCTGCTGAAGGAGTGTCCAAGGAGTCAGTCTGTGTGGAAGTCAGAAATAGGAAGGGATCAATCACTGTGCTGGGCGTAGTCTATAGGCTCCCAAATAGCCCTCGGGACACCGAGGAGCAGATAAGCAGGCAGATTTTAGAATGGTGCAGGAAATACAGGGTAGTAGTTATGGGTGATTTGAACTTCCCTCATATTGACTGGCACCTCCTGAGTGCAAGGGGGATAGATGGGGCTGAATTTGTCAGGTGTGTTCAAGAAGGATTCCTGACACAGTATGTGGACCGGCCGACGAGAGGTGAGGCTATACTGGATCTAGTTCTGGATAATGAACCTGGTCAGGTGACAGACCTCTTGGTGGGGGAGCATTTTGGTGAGAGTGACCACAACTCCCTTAGCTTCAGCAGAGCTTAACTGCTTAACTGGGGAAGGGCTAACTTTGAAGGGTTGAGGCAGGAGCTAGCAAGAGTAAATTGGAAACATATGTTCAAAGGGGAAAACACAGAAGTAATGTGGGAGAAGTTTAGGGACCACTTGAGCTGGGTTCAGGATAGGTTTGTCCCACTGAGGCAAGGAAAAAATGGTAGGAAAAGGGAACCGTGGCTGACGAAACATGTGAGGCAACTCGTCAAGAGGAAAAAGGAAGCATATGTTATATATAAGAAGCAGGAAGTAGGAGGGGCTTATGAGAAATATAGGGTAGCCAGAAAGGAGCTAAAGAAAGGACTTAGGAGAGCTCGAAGGGAGCATGAGAAGACCTTGGCATGTAGAATTAAGGAGAACCCCAAGGCGTTCTATGCGTATGTGAAGAATAGGAAGGTGGCGAGAACAAAGATGGGACCGCTAAAGGATAAAGAGGCCTGGAGGCGGAGGCGGTTGGGGAGGTCCTAAATGAATACTTTACTTCAGTATTCGCAAGTGAAAAGGATCTTGATCAGGATGAAGTTGAAGTAGAGCGGGCCTGTGTGCTGGACAATGTGGAGATTAAGGAAGAAGTAATGTTGGATCTTCTTAAAAACATTAAGATTGATAAATCCCCAGGGCCGGATATGATACACCCCAGATTGTTGTGGGAATTGAGAGAAGAGATCGCAGGAGCATTAGCTATGATCTTTGGCTGCAGGGGAAATGCCGGAGGACTGGAGAATGGCAAATTTAGTTCCCTTGTTTAAAAAAGGTAATAGGGAGAAACCTGGGAACTATAGACTGGTGAGTCTTACGTCGGTGGTCTGCAAATTACTGGAAAGGATTCTTAAGGATAGGATCTACGAGCATTTGGAGAAGTACAGTCTACTCATGGATCGTCAACATGGCTTTGTGAGGAGAAGATCGTGCCTCATGAGCCTGATTGAGTTTTTTGAAGAGGTAACAAAAGAAATTGATGAGGGTAGGGCAGTGGATGTGGTCTACATGGACTTTAGCAAAGCATTTGACAAGGTCCCTCATGAGAGACTCATCCAGAAAGTCATGAGGCATGGGATAAGTGGAACCTTGGCTGTTTGGATAAAAAAATTGGTTTAAAGGAAGAAAGCAGAGGGTAGTTGTGGAAGGAAAGTATTCTGCCTGGAGGTCAGTGACTAGTGGAGTGCCGCAGGGATCTGTCCTGGGACCCTGCTATTTGTGATTTTTATAAATGACCTGGATGTAGGGGCGGAAGGATGGGTGAGTAAGTTTGCGGATGACACGAAGATTAGAGTTGTGCATGGAGCTGTAGGTGGTCGAAGGTTACAAGAGGATATAGACAGGCTGCAGAGTTGGACAGAAAAATGGCAGATGGAGTTCAATCCAGACAAGTGTGAGGTGATGCATTTTGGAAGGACTAACTAGAAGACTGAGTACGGGATTAATGGTCAGTTACTTAAGAGTGTGGATGAACAAAGGGACCTTGGGGTTCAAATCCATACATCCCTCAAGGTCGCTGCACAGGTTGATAGGGTCGTTAAGAAGGCCTATGGGTTGCTAGGCTTCATTAACAGGAGGATTGAGTTCAAGAGTAGAGAGGTCATGTTGCAACTCTACAAATCTCTGGTGAAACCGCACTTAGAGTATTGTGTTCAATTCTGGTCACCTCATTATAGGAAGGATATGGACGCTATGGAGAGGGTGCAAAGGAGATTTACCAGGATGTTGCCTGGATTGGAGAACAAGTCATATGAAGCAAGGTTAGCAGAGCTGGTACTCTTCTCTTTGGAGCGTAGAAGAATGAGAGGGAACTTGATAGAGGTCTACAAGATTATGAGAGGCATAGATAGGGTGGGTAGTCAGTATCTGTTTCCCAGGGTACCAATAGCAAATACCAGAGGGCAGAGGTACAAAATTAAGGGAGGGAAGTTTAGGGGAGACATCAGGGGTAAGTTTTTTTACACAGAGGGTTGTGAGTGCCTGGAATGACTTACCAGGGATGGTAGTGGAGGCTAAAACATTAGGGGTATTTAAGAGCCTCTTGGACAGGCACATGGATGAAAGAAAAATGGAGGGTTATGGGGTAGTGTGGGTTTAGTACTTTTTTTTAAGGATTATATGGGTTGGCACAACATGGAGGGCTGAAGGGCCTGTACTGTGCCGTAGTGTTCTATGGTTCTATGATTTTATTTTCTTCTCTCAATCCCATTCTGCTACCTTCTTCCTGTAAACTTTAATCCCCCTAACCATTCGAGAATCCATCATTCTCTTCCAAAATGCACCCAATAACTTGGCCTCCATGGCCCTCTGTGGTAACAAATTCCAGAGATTTACTACCTTCTGTCTGAAGAAATTACTTCTCAGTTTTAAAGGGATGCCCCTTTATTCTGAGGCTGTATCTTCTGGCCTTGACTTTCCTAATAAGGGAATCATCTCCTCCATGTCCATTCTACCCAGGCCAATCAGTAGTTGGTTTCGAAGAGAACCCCCCCGCCCCCCCCCCCAACCATCAATCCTTCTGATTTCCATTGAGTACATGTCCAGAGACATCAAACTCTTCTTAAGTTGAGCCTTTCATTTCTGGGATCAATCAAATAAACCTCTTCTAGACTCAGTCCATGGCCAGCATATCTTTCCTTAGGCAGGAAGCTGAAAATTGCTCACAATATTCATATGGACCCAAACTTTGTGACAGTATTATCAAAATCATAAGTATCTTTGACAAACAGTGGAGGTTGCAGCACTAATCCCTGCATCAAACTGGTCAGTGGCCTTCAGGTTAGTGTTTTTATTTTTACAAAAGACAATTCTTCATAGAAGTATTATTCTGATAAATCATTTGGCATCAACAAAAGAACATTAAAACTTAGTATTTAATTTACAGAAATTATTGCATTGAGGTTTTTTAAAATTTGCTAAAATTAGTTCTGAATTGTTTAGTTGTAAATCAGTAGCTGTCAAATTCATCCTTAGCACGATGATTTAGTGATCATAATTCATTTCAGCAGAATTTATTCTGAAATACAGTAGCTAATTTCTAATTTTCATCTTCAAAATAAAAATTTAATTACAGGTAATGTAGTTGTTACTACTCCATACAGTCTTGTACGGATCCTCAAGCAACACTGCCTATTTTTCACCAGACTCAGCCATTTGATTTTGGATGGAGTTGATGTGCTATTTGATGAAGCAATAGATGAAGTGAGTAGTGTCACAATTAAATCGAAGGGGCAGTCATATTTTGAATATTTTCCTTGATTTTAAAGTTGAAGAAGTATGTTGCTGAAGGATAGATTTTTTTTTACCTTTTGCACAATAGGAAGTATATTATGTGGCATATTTGTGAAAAGATTAATGTATTTTCCATGCAATTTCATTCTTAACAAGATTTCACATGTGGAGACAATAGACCAGTGTTTTGGGATTTTTGAAGAAACTCCCATCTCTGGAATCTAAAATCTTCCTTTGGCATCCAGCACAGTGTAAAAGTCTTAAGACTTTTATTCTTACCCTAAGCCCAAGACTTTACCACAGTACTCTATTTGTCAATGTGGAGTGGAGAACGAGTTTGTAAATCTGGCAGGAGTAAAGGATATTGGGAATGGTGAGGGTGGAGCACAGTGAGAGGAGTGTGGACAGGTGGCAAAGTAGCACCAGGGCAGGGGTGGATCGGGCGCAGACATTCCCAAACAATTGGTTTATTGATCATTACAAAATGTCTCTGTGGTGCTTCCTGCTCCCTACCATTTCCCTTCCCCTTTTCCCAACCATGATTCCCCTTTCCCTGCCCCCTTTCCATTTTCATCCACAACAGAGCTCAGTAGTTGGGAAGATGTTGGAGTTGGTAATTAAGGATGAGTTCACAGGGTACTTGGGGGACACATAATGAAATAGGCTGTAGTCAGCATGGTTTCCTCAAGGGAAAATATTGCCTGACAAATCTGTTGGAATCTTTTGAAGAAATAACAAGCAGGATAGACAAAGGAGAATCGGTTGATGTTATGTACTTGGATTTTCAGAAGGTCCTTGACAAGGTGCCATACATGAGGTTGCTTAACAGGCTACAAGCCCCTGGTATTGCAAGAAAGATTCTAGCATGGATAAAGAGGTGGTTGATTGACAGGAGGCCAAGAGTAGGAATAAAGCGAGCTTTTTCTGGCTGGCTGCCAGTGACGAGTGGTGTTCCACAGGGGTCTGTATTGGGACCGATTCTTTTTTATGTTATATTTGATTTGGATGATAGAATTCTCAATCCCATAAGGCCATGAGACATAGGAGCAGAATTAGGCCATTCAATCCATCGAGTCTGCTCTGCCATTCCATCTGTTGTTGCCATTCCAGCTTTGTTGCAAAGTTTGCAGACGATATGAAGATAGGTGGAGGGGCAAGTAATTTGAGGAGCAGAGAGGCTACAGAAGGATTTGGGTTAAGAGAATGGGCAAAGAAGTGGCAGATGGAATACAGTGTCATCAAGTGTATGGTCATGCACTTCAGTAGAAGAAATCAAAGGGTTGACTATTTTCTAAGTGGAGAGAAAATGCAAAAAACTAAGGTGCAAAGGGAATTGGGAGTACGTGTGCAGGATTCCCTAAAGGTTCGTTTGCAGGTTGAGTCTCATGAGGAAAGCAAATGCAATGTTAGCATTCTTTTCAAGAGGACTAGAATATAAAAGCAAGGATGTAATGTTGAGACCTCACTTGGAGTATTGAAAGCTGCTTGGAGCCCCTTATCTTAGAAAGGATGTGCTGAAACTGGAGTGGGTTCCAAGGAGTGTTAGAAAAATGATTCCAGAATTGAATGGCTTGTCATATGAAGTGCTTTTGATGACTCTGGTCCTGGATTCATGGAATTCAGAAGAATGAGGGGTAACCTAATTGAAATCTATCAAATGGTAAAAGGCCTTGGATGTGGAGAGGATGTTTTCTATGGTGGGAGACTGGAAGACCAGAGGTCACAGCCTCAGAATAGAGGGGTGTCTTTTTAAAACCGAGATCTGAAGGAATTTCCTTAGCCACAGAGTGGTGAATTTGTGGGGCTGAGAGAAAAATTGGATCAGTCATGAGGAAATGGCAAAGCAGACTCGATGAGTCATATGGCTTTTATTCTGCTCCCCTATCTTTTGGTCTTGTATCAGAATCAGATTTGTCATCACCCACATATGTCTTTTTTTTTTGCAGCAGCAGTACTGTGCAACTGATAAACTGACTACCTTTCTGGTTTAAAATGGCACTACTGAAGTTGTATGACAAGTTACTGGTAGATCAGAAAGCAAGAAATATGACTAAAAACATTAATAACACCTTTTCTGAAATAAATTGTGGTCAACTAATACCACAAGCAATGAAGAAGCAGGTGGTGGCAAAGCTGATTGAAAGGATGTGCCATGCTGGTGTATCGCAAGCCTGGAACGCAACAATGTGTTAATGCTAGTGCCTCAAACGGAGTACATACTGCTGTTACTGTTGGAGTGAACAATTTGGACAAGAGTCAATGCGGTTGAGTTTCAATACCCATCTATCTAACTCGGGTGCAAGGTTGGATCGCTCCAAGAGCTGAGCTGATTTAGTGAGATTGAGAACAGCTTCAGGCTGTGCAGTCCAGTTGTGTCGCTGCACTGGGGCCCGGGTCCTAGAGCGAGGCAGTACTTGGTGCTTTGACAAAATAATATCAGCCCAGATAGACTGGAAAGCCTGGCAGCGGAGTTGAGGGTCATGCTGATTTTGCTCACTCTCCTGCAATGTTCATTCCCCTCTCTGGTGGCTGCCATCTTGCCGCATTTTTTGCCCCGCTAATATGATGAGCTTGAAGTCGAGGCTTGGGCTTCAGGGAGTGGATCTAAGGACTCAGTCTGGTTCAGAATGTTTTCGTTTGCATGATGCATGTTTCTTTTCCTTCTTTTTCTGCGCAATGGCTATGGTCTTTTTTAATTGGGTTCTTTGGATTTCTTGCCTTATGGCTGTCTGTAAGCAAACAGTTTTCAAGATGTATTCTTTATACGTTCTTTGATAATAAATGTACCTTGATTTTTTTTGATAAAAAGAAAGGTATGATTGGGGACCTCAAAAATGATCATTGCAAATAAGTAGAGGGTATGCTTTTGAGCTGCAGAAAAGGAGGAAGTCATGGAAGGGTTGTCTGTGGAGTCTCTGTGGGTAGAGGTTAGGAATAGAAAGGGGTCGATAACTCTGCTGGGACTTTTTTTTATAGACCACCCAATAGTAACAGGGACATTGAGGAGCAGATAGGGAGACAGATTCTGGAGAGGAGTAATAATAACAGGATTGTTGCGGTGCGAGATTTTAATTTCCCAAATATTGATTAGCATCTCCCTAGAATAAGGGGTTCAGATGGGGTAGAGTTTGTTAGGTGTGTTCAGGAAGGTTTCTTGACAAAATATGTAGATAAGCCTACAAGAGGAGAGGCTGTACTTGATCTGGTATTGGGAAATGAACCTGGTCAGGTGTCAGGTCTCTCAGTGGGAGAGCATTTTGGAGATAGTGATCACAATCCTATCTCCATTACCATACCATTGGAGAGGGATAGGAACAGACAAGTTAGAGAAGCGTTTAATTGAAGTAAGGTGAAAGATGGGGCTATCAGGCAGGAACTTGGAAGCATAAATTGGAAGCAGATGTTCACAGGGAAACGTACGGAAGAAATGTGGCAAATGTTCAGGGGATATATGCGTGGGGTTCTGAGTGAGTACATTCCAATGAGACATGGAAAGCATGGTAGGGTACAAGATCCGTGATGTACAAAGGCTGTTGTGAATCTAGTCAAGAAGAAAAGAAGAGCTTACGAAAGGTTCAAAAAACTAGGTAATGATAGGAATATATAAGATTATCAGACTAGTTGGAAGGAGCTTAAGAATGAAATTAGGAGAGCCAGAAGGGGCCTTGGCGGACAGGATTAAGGAAAGCCCCAAGGCATTCTACAAGTATGTGAAGAGCAAGAGGATAAGACATGAGAGCATAGGACCAATCAAGTGTGACAGTGGAAAAGTGTGTATGGAACCGGAGGAAATAGCGGAGGTACTTAATGAATACTTTGCTTCAGTATTCTGTACGGAAAAGGATCTTGGAGATTGTAGGGATGACTTGCAGCAGACTGAAAAGCTTGAGCATGTAGATATTAAGGAAGAGGATGTGCTGGAGCTTATGGAAAGCACCAAGCTGGATAAGTCACCGGGACCGGATGGGATGTATCCCAGGCTACTGTGGGAAGCAAGGGAGGAGATTGCTGAGCCTCTGGCAATGATCTTTGCATCCTTAATGAGGACAGGAGAATGTTAGGTAGGGTCTTTTAAGAGACTCCAGGATGGCTACATGGAACTTAGAAAAATAGAGGGCTATGAGTAAAGCGTAGGTAGTTCTAAGGTAGGGACATGTTCAGCACAGCTCTGTGAGCCAAAGGACCTGTACTGTGCTGTAGGTTTACTATGTTTCTCTGTCAGGAAGGGAATGACTTGCTACCGAGTATCCATTTTCTGACTTGTTCTTATAAGCATGCCCTGTTGAGTTTCTGTTCATTGATGAGCCTGAGGACATTAATGTTAAGAAATGGCAATGTTAATACCTTAAAATGTCATGGGCAATGAATGTTGAATAATACTTTCATTACAGGTTATTACTTGCCACTTATTCCATCTGCTGTCAAGTATACTGCTTTCACTGGTGTTGCAATATCAACTAGACAGTCAGCCAAACCCCATTCAAAACTGACACGAGTCAGGATATAGCCTCCTAGCTCCTTGATTGTATTGTAACTCAGTAGCATGACATAGTAAATGAGGAGTGAAACTGAAAAAAACATCAAAATAAAGTGCAATTACCACATTGTTACATTCACACAAGTTAACATACACAGATAATTAAGAACTTAGTTAAGTTTCCTGCAGGTAAATATTATAAGATTCCAACAAGTGAATACTACAGGTAAATGGTATGTGTAAACCATTAGCATCTAGGTTAGTGTCTAATAAACTCAAAAATAACATTCTACTTCAGCAAAATTTTATTCATACTTTTAAATTGACTTCTAAACAATGTAACATCAACTTACAAGCAATGCTTCTAGGAAAATAACAAGGGATGACTTTAGATAGAAACTAATTTTGCTCCTAACATAATTCTCTGGCCTTCTGCCAGCCAATGTGCTTTTCTACTTACTTAATACAGATCTGAAACTGCTCATTTCAAAATAAAAGCTGAAAATTGTTTAGTTACATACCGTAGTTTAAAAAAAACAAACTAATTTCCTGAACATTCCCTGCCTGACCTTTTGTGAGGTAAGCACTAAATACTTTGTTATGATGCTTAACATCAATCTTCTTTGGTGAGGAGCAAAACAATTTCTGAGGCAGGTCTGTCCTTCAGTGAAATCAACAAGGCTGCCCAAGCACAAGTTCTATCATAGTACTTTTCTGTTATATTTTCAAACAAGTATTTTGAAGCAAGGTTAACAGTCCCCTTTATTACTGGGCATTTTGCAACATTTTGAGTTAGAGATAAAAAGTAGCTGGAAGGCATTAAACAAAATGTACAAATATGAGAATGAATAGAATGTATTTGAAAATGCTACTTTTCTTCCTCATCTCACAGTAGCCCAAGGGTGATTTCCCATTGAACTGCATTTTATACATATTAAGGGTTCCTGAGGTTATAAATGATTTGACATATGGAAATCTGACAATGAAATTCTCCATCCATTTTCAAAGTTAGAGTATAACTACAATACCAAAGCACCAAATGCTAGTTGTACAGCATTATAGAGAAATGGTGCTGTAAAGGTTCTAGGAATGTGCAGCTTTTAAAAATCTTGCAGTGAGTCCCTCCAGGCTTCCCACTTGTCGAGTTTCTCCTTTGGGGGGAGGGGGGTAGTTGGGATGTGTCCCCAGTCACACATGTCTATAGGAAGTTCCCTAAGAAGAGCTCTGCCCTAGATAGTGCCTGGAGCCACCAAGTCCAGGGGATCAAACACAGTATTCACTGTGGACAACACTCTTTGCTGAGTGAATGGATTATTAATGTTTGATACTGCAAAGGTGAAGGTGTCAGTCATTATCTTCCACAGGAGTCCCAAACTGCATTGTATAGGTTTGACTTCTTCACCGAGGTCCACATCCTTAACAACTACTGCACGACCTCCAGGAGGGAACGCGTTCATAACAGCTTCACTGTTTGAAGCAAAATTATGCAGCTGCAGATTTGACTCTTCAACAAATGCTTTGGTCCTCTGCAGGAAGTTGATAGCTTCAGTATTGGTAGGTACAGGTGCAAGCCAGTCGTCAACATTGAAGTGACATTCCAAAAACTGATCGGTCTCAGCTCCATGTTCACCAGTGCCCTTGGCTGGCTCTTCTAAGCCCATAGGCTTTAGATAGATACTTCTTTCTCCTAGCATAAACCCCCGGGCCTTCAGTCAGCCAGTGCTTCCTACTTATTAATTCCTTCCACAAAGTGAATGATTGTATTTTGGAAAGTAAAAGTACCTCTGCGACGTGCCTCCATAATCAGACGGTGTTTTACCTGGTATTGATGAAAGCACAAAATTACCGGTCGCGGGCGGGAGCCCAGTATTCCGGGGGGAACGTAGACCCTGTGTGCCCTTTCGAGCTCAGGTGGGTTCGGAAGCAAATCTTTCCCGAATATCTCACAGAGAAACCCGGCGAAAAACTTCACGGTTGATCCCTGTTCGGTGGCCTCTGGCAACCCAAGAATTCAAAGATTACAACGTCGGCTGCGATTTTCGAGATCCACCATTTTGGAAAGGAGTTTGTTACATTTTTCCTCTAGGCTGGAACAGAGAGTCTCCAAGTATCGAACACGACTTTCTAAATCTTCAGAAGTAAAATCGATGCGAGATAAGTGTTCAGCATGTTCGTCCACTCTATCATTGATCCGATCCAGTTTGGCTTCCAGCTGTTTGAAAGCGGTTCTAAATTCCTTTAAAATATCGTCTCGGAGTTGTTCGAGCGCAGCGCGGGTCTCAGCCGACAGAGCCGGAACTTCCTTTCTCCCGGATTTAGAACTCTTGCTAGACATTGTAAAGTAGATGTGTTCACAGGCAAGTAAAAGAAACCAAAAAAGTTCCTAACTAAGGTTTAAAAAATGGAGACATTTAGTGCAAAGATAGCGACAATAACGGAACAAAAGTTCGGAGCAGCTAAGCAATCGCCATCTTACCGGAACTCCCCCTACTTATTAATTCCTGACTGCACAGGAAGTGACCTGATACAGATCTGAAACAGCTCATTTCAAAATAAAAGCTGAATGTGCTTAATCACGTAGTAAAAGCAAACAAATTGCCTGAAAGCTGGAACACCAAATATACCAACTTTACATTTATTGATGGATGGGACATGATTGATGAATCATTTGAAAATAGCTCCGTCAACAATCCTGTGCTGGGAAAGGAATGATTAACTTTCAACCACAGTCATTTGCCTTGTGTGAGATAAAACTCCATCCATAAGAATATTTACTTGTAATACTAATTGGCCTCAGTTTTACCAGGCCACATTCAGCCATCAGGTGAGAGATGGGATTAAAGAATTCTGATTGGAAAATAGAATATAGTCAGACTTTGTCTATGTTATAAGAAAAATATGAGGAGAGTCATCATCGCATCATAATTCCTTCAAATGTTTCCTAAAGTGTGTGATATTCTCATTGCCACGCTTTAGGAAGCACATCAGTGCTCTTGAGAATGGAATTACTTGAATAAATCCAGTGATGAGAAATTTCAGATGCCAAGATTGACTTTGAATCTGGGTATGTTATCCTTGGAGCAGAGAAGATTAAGAGCAGGTTTCATAAATAATTATTCTGGGCTTTAACTACAGCGAGTAATGAGCTTTATGATCTCCTCTTGTGCTTTATCAATTCTATAGATTTTCCATCAACCATACTTTCCAGTTCGTTTACAACAACCTTTATAAAGCTAAAAGTTGCTGTGAAACTGTTTTCGGCATGCATTTTCGTTCTATCACCAGTAGTGCATTACTTTTTTTTTGGTATCACTTGTCCAAAATTCTGGCAGGGGAAGTTATCCTGGTTTTAACTGGCAAAACATGATTATTAATGGAAGTGAGATTAATTTTGTTTCTGAGTGGTGTAGTATTAATTATTAGTAACATTTCAATTTTATTAACTTTAATTAGACTTAAAAGATTATTATCATTGATAATGCATAACTTCAGTGTTTGAATATAAACATGGTGATGCACCATCAATAACTCTCGGAGATGGGAGGCAAACGATAGACTTTTATTAGCTGCAAGAGACCACCACACAACATCCTGGAGACTGAGGGGGGGAGCATTGCCTCCAACCGCCTTTATACAGGGTCTGTGGGAGGAGCCACAGGAGCAGTCAGCAGAGGGGCGTGTCCAGGCAGGTATATGTAGTTCACCACACATGGGAATTCTGAAATATTGTTCTCAAGATGCATGATAGAAAAAAATATCCTAATTTCTTTTCAATCATAGACGACTACTATCTTACAACACTTCAAGGAGGCCACTAAGGTTCCGGAAAGATATTCAACTCCACAACAGCTCATCGCTGTTGGAAAACATTGGGCAAAAGAAATGGAAATTTTGATAAAAGAAAATCAAAGTGATCCTTATGTTGTTATAACAGACATGGAAGAAGCTGCACTTTATGGAAAAGTGCATCAGGTATGTACAAGAGAAGCATGAATATTTTCAGAAGCTTTGCTGTGCTCACCTCATTGTAGTTAAATGCTTTTGTTTTGAAAATTATATCTTGGATACTGTAATTTATGTACTATGCCTAAGTGCTTTAAACCAACTTGATTAAGGGATGGAAATTGCAAAGGAAAGAGAAAATAGGGAGGTGATGTTAGAGAAGTTGTAAGTGAACTAGGTAAAAAAAAAACTAGGTCAAGCAGCAAACAGGAGTTAAACTACAGAAAATTGAGAGTGATAAAATGAAAAGCTCTATATCTGAATGCTTGTTATGTTGCAACAAGGGAAATTAATTATTGGCACAAATATAAGTAAATTGTTATTGAAATTGGATGCAAGGTGATCAAAGTTGGAAAAATAAATAAATGTGCCAGGATATTTGACGTACAACGACTAGCAGTAAGGAAAAGGGGATGATAAAGAATTATTAATAAGGAATACAGAACATGCTTTAAAATTAGAATCAATTTGGATCAACCTAAGAAGCAGCAAAGGGTAGAAAACTTTGGCCCTTTATTTATAGGTTGCAATTACTGGCTGTAATATTAGGAGTGGCATGAATCTGAAAATTAGAGGCTCATATAACAGCAAAGACACTTAATTATTGGAGACTTTATTAAAGCAGATTTATTATCTATAGGATAATGTAGAAGATCAAGTCATAGAATGTGTTCTAGGCACCCTTCTTGATTAATATTTTGATGAACTGAAGAGGAGAAATAGTATTTTGAATCTTGTTTCGTGCAGTGAAAAGAGGTTGGTTGATAGTCTTGCTTTCAAGGGTCCTAAAAAAAAAAGTCTAAATTTTACAGTCTGTTTGAAAGTGAGGAAGTTGAATGCAAAACCAAGCTATTAAATCTAAACAAAGTTAACTATGCAAGTATGAAAGGAGAGTTGGTTGTGGTTGGTTAGGAGAACACACTGAACAACATGATGGTGGGCAGATAATATTGAGCACTTAGAGAAATGTGTATTTTGCAAAAATAAAAATCCTTATAGGCAGAAATGCCCAAAAGGAGAAATGATTTATCTATGACTGACAATAACAATTAGAAGTAGTATTAATTTTTTTAAAAAAGGTTTATAACTTAGTCAGAAATGTGACTAAGTTATTTTAAAATTCATTACTGGAGGCCTAGAAGCTTGATAAAAAGAGAGATAGAATTTGAGTGTGAACTTGTGAAAAATTATGTTAGTGGCTGAATGGTATCATGGACAGTACAGTTGCACTGCAATGAGACCTGCTACTTCACAGCTCCAGCCTGGTGCGGCCTATGTGAAATTTACATTTTCCATGTTAATGTGGGTTTCCTCAAACTCACCTATTAGAAACATGCCCAATGAGTACAAAAACCCTTTAACTCTACTTCTACACTTTTTTGTTTCTCCACTTGTTCTCCTTAACTTCCCTCAGATATTTACTATTCACACTCTAGAGTTAACTTACAGTGACCAATCAACCGAGCAATTTACGTCTTTGGGACATGTGAGGAAAGCATGGAAAAATGTATCAGATCACAGGGAGACATGCAAGCTGAAAACATAGCACCAGAACTGAAGGCTGAACTGGAAAATTGGGATTGTGTCTGCAGATTCAACCTTGACCTTGTTTTTGCGAAGTCATTTTTTCCTCACTCTTCATTGTCTTTTTTGCAATTTACTTTATAATTTATATTCTGTGTGCTGTCTGTATCTACAGTATGTCTGTGACACTGCTGCAAGCAAGCTTTTTATGTTCCGGTATCTCATTGCCCATGAAAATAAACTCAATTTGACTTGACTTTATAATTCTCAATCTTGTATCCAAGTACTTTATGGTCATGCCTCCTTTTCTTTGTAATTACCTGCAGCTCTATTAGCTTCCAGGATTACTGTGTTCCTCTAATTCTGTCCTAATGAGCTTTTCAATTTTTTAAAATTAAATATTTGCGTACCTGGTAATGCCAGAATTTGTTGCTCATCTCTTCTTTCTGTAAGTTTTTTCTCTTTCTGTGAAGTTAGTCATCAATATTTTTGTTTGACTGTGCTACTGCAAAGCCCCTTAAATTTTTAAAAGTTAAATATTAAGGCTGTTTTGTGAGTGGAAGTAATTGTGCCCTGTAATACTTGCACTTCATAGGTTCAGGAGAATAGCTGAGAAGCTACTATTATATTCTGTTTAGTAATTTTAAAGAATATTTTTATGAATCCTGTTTGCTTTAAATGTATGTCGATGATATTTCTTTAATAGATAGTGCAGCTTTGTCTAGACGATGAGAAAACATCATTGTTGTTGACCATGTTGGACTTCACTTCTGAGGTTTTACAAAAGACTTTGATTTTTGCTAATTGTGCTGAGGAAGTTAATCATGTGTTTAAAGTAAGTAACTGATTTCAATACGCTCTAACAGTCTCTGAGAATACAATGATCTAAGTTATATGTAATTGGCAAAAATAACACACACCCTCTCTCTGCAAAGGCTGATAACTGATGTGCAAATATTGTTTTACTGCTTACTTACTAAGTTGGAGAAAAAAATCTTTATGTTCCTGAAATTTTAAAGAGAATTTAGCAAAACAACATATTGAGAGGGTGAGAGGTAGATTTAGAGGGGATTTGATGGGGAATATTTTTCATAGTGTTTGGAATCTCAAATATGTTGCCTGATGAGATGGTGGAGGCAAACACTCTTATAACATTTATGAAACATTTAGACAAATACACGAATTACCAAGGCCTAAAAGGTTACTCATTAAATATGTATAAATAAATCTGCTAGTTGGTATGGACATGGTAGCATGACGGACATGTTCCTGTGCTGTATGACTAATATTTAAAGGGATATATAAAGTTAAGTCAGCAACAAATGGAAAAAATCAATGCTACAGTCATCTTTTCTGAATGATGCTGAGAGATGCATCCTAGGACTTGCTGGGAGACATCATCAGTGATGCAACCTGGGGTCGTCGGGTGTTTCAGGTCTTTCAACATCAGACTCCCTTGCCCAGACGACCCAGCCAGGGTTGATCAGGCCGTGGCTTTTGTCCCATCAGTGTTGGTCCACAGTTTATACCTGTTGATCCATGGCCATCTGGAGGCATGCTCAGTAGCCTCTGTGATGGATCTGCTGGTTCTTCTCTTTGCAATCCCTGTAATTCCAAAGAGAGAGTAGGTATTGCAGTGCAAGCAGCCAGCAAAACCTGATGACCAAGAAAGTTATAAGAGGTCAAGGTACAATCTCCGGAAAGCCATCTCATGGGCGAAGTGGCAATTCCGGACTACAAATGTAGACTTGAATCAGTGAAGGATGCTTGACCGTTGTGGCAGAGCTTGAATGCTTTCATCTCTTAAAGTCAAGTTAAGTGACATCATTACCAGATGAGCTCAATGCCTTCTATGCTTGTTTGATGTCCAAAACATGGAGGAGCCATCATGAAGTCCCACAGCCCCTGACGATCCTGTGACTGCAGTCCCTGAGGCCGAAGTGCAAACAGCCTTCAGGAGGGTGAGCCCACGAAATTCATTCTGCCCAGACGGGTACCTGGTCAAGTAATAAACACTTGTGCCGAACATCTGGCTGGAGTGTGCACTGAGATCTTTAACCTCTCGTGTTGGTGATCTGAGGTACCCACCTGCTTCAAGCAGGCTTCAATTATGTTCAAGAAGAATGTGGTAACCTGCCTCAATGACTATCAACCAGCAGCACTTACATCCACAGTGATGAAGTGTTTGGAGAGGCTGGTGATAAAACATATCAGCTCCTGCCTGAGAAGTGACTTAGATCCACTTCAATTTGTCTGCTGAGCAACAGCTCCACAGCTGATGCCATCTCATTGGGTCTTCACTCAATCCTGGAACATCTGGGCTGCAAAGATGGATACATCAGAATGCTCTTTATCAACTACAGCTCGGCATTCAGTGCCATCATCATCTCAAAACCAATCAATAAACTCAAAGACATTGGCCTCAATACCTCCTTATTTAATTGGATGTTTGATTTCCTCACTTACAGATCCCAGTCAGTTCGTATTGGCAACAACCTCTTCTCCATAATCCCCATCAACAGAGGTACCGTGCTTTACACTAATGACCGTATAGCTAAGCACAGCTCCAATGCCATATTTAAGTTTGCTGATGACACCACTATTGTAAACTGAATCAAAAGTTGTGACTGATCAGCATACAGGAGGGAGATTATAAATCTGGCTGAGAGATGCCATAACCTTTTACTCAATGTCAGCAAGACCAAAAAGCTGATTATTGACTTCAGGAGGAGGAAACCAGAGTCAGTCCTCATTGGAGGATTGGGTGAAGAGGGTCAGCAACTTTTAAGTTCCTCAAGTTTATTATTTTGGAGCTCTTATCCTAGACCCAGCATGTAAGTGCAATTACAAAGAAAGCATGGCAGCTCCCCTACTTCCTTAAGAGTTTGTGAAGATTTGGCATTGATGAACTTCTATATAGTATCCTATAGAGTATGTTGTAGTGGAGAGTATAGTGTCTGGCTGCATCACAGCCTGATATGGAAACACCAATGCTCTTCAATGTAAAATCCTACAAAAAGTAGTGGATATGGCCCAGTCCATCACAGGTAAAGCCTTTCCCACCAACGAGCACATCAACATGAAACATTGTCACAGGAAAGCAGAATCTATCGTCAAGGACCCATACCACCTAGTGCATGCTCTCTTCTCGCTGCTGCCATCAGGAAGAAAGTACAGGAGCTTCAGGGCTTGCACAACCAGGTTCAGGAACATTTATTACCCCTCAAACATCAGGCTCTTGAATCAAAGGGGATAACTTCACTCAACTTCACTTGTTCAATCATTGAAATGTTTCCACAACATATGGACTCATTTTCAAGGACTCTTCATCTCACATTCTTGATATTTATAGCTTATTTATTACTATTATTTATTTGTTTGTGCATTTGCACAGTTTGTTATTTTTGCACTCTAGTTGAGCACCCAAGTTGGCGCAGTCTTTCATTGATTCTATTATAGTTATTCTATTATTGATTTATTGATCATGCCCATAAGAAAATGAATCTCAGGGTTGTATATGGTGGCATATTTACTTTGATAATAAATTTACTTTGAACTTTGAACCACACCTCTTAGGTTCACAATGTACCCTCTACCCCTGTCTATGGCACTGATCTACCAGCTCCTAGTATTTGGCCTCCTTTGCTCGAATGCATTGTCAATCTGTTCTTCTCAAAGCACTGCCATTTCTACTATGACTACTTGCTTCAAGGTTTCTGACAGAATGACCATGTCATCCTTCAGTGATGATGATGTGATGAAGTCAGGGATCTTTAATTGCTTGCCAAGATCAGCTTTCAGTTGCCTATCAGGCACCATGGTGAACAAGCCTGCTGGTGATCTGGACGGAGGCTGTGGTTGGTCTCCAGCTTTGAAGAAGGCTATGGGCTTTCTGTGTTGGTGGAGATGCTTATAGTTGTTAATGACCAAAAGTTAATTCAAAATAATGGTGCCTGTCTGTTGCCCAAAGCAAAAGGGCTTGCTGGACCAGGCAGGATGTCGTACACAGTCTGGATCACAAACCTGATGTGCTGGGGTTCTGCCTGCCAGGTGTTAGTTCAGAAGATCTTTCACCCCAGCGCTCCCTTCCACCTTGTTCAAACTCCCTGCTACTCCATTCCTCCCATCCTGGTGGTCCACACTTCCTCAGCAGCTGCTCGCACCGCTCTTCTTGCAAATGAACATCTAATAAACCTCAGCAGGCAATGATTTTTCCTAATAACTACATCTCTTTGTTAATTGCAATTAGTTCAAATTCAAAGATTCACTATGTAGTCCAAACAAAGTTTATTACCTTCTTAGTTACTTAAGTCTTTTAGGTACTTAGGTTTAATTTTGCAACTTCCAAAAGCAGTTACAGGTTGAGTGACCCTTATCCAAAATGCAAAAACTTCTGAAATCTGAAGTTTTTTTGAGCGCTGATATGATATCAGAATCAGGTTTATTATCACCGGCATGTGTCGTGAAATTTGTTAACTTAGCTGCAGCAGTTCAATGCAATACGTTATATAGAAGAAAAGTAAAATAATAATAATAAATAAATTGCAGTATACATATATTCAATAGATTAAAAATTGTGCAAAAATCAGAAATAATATGTATTTAAAAAGTGAGGTAGTGTTCAAGGGCTCAATGTCCATTTAGGAATCGGTTGGAAGAAGGGAAGAAGCTGTTCCTGAGTCGCTGAGTATGTGCCTTCAGGCTTCTGTACCTCCTACTTGATGATATCAGTGAGAAAAGGGCATGCCCTGGGTGCTGGAGGTCCTTAATAATGGATGCTGCCTTTCTGAGACACCACCCCTTGAAGATGTCCTGGGTACTTTGTAGGCTAGTAGCTAAGATGGAGCCGACTGAATTTGCAACCTTCTGCAGCTTCTTTTGGTCCTGTGCAGTAGCGCCCCCCCCCCCCCCCAGCCATTCCAAGCAGTGATGCAGCCTGTCAGAAAGCTCTCCATGGTACATCTATAGAAGTTTTTGAGTGTATTTGTTGACATACCAAATCTCTTCAAACTCCTAATGAAGTATAGTCGCTGCCTTGCCTTCTTTATAACTGCATTGATATGTTGGGATCTTCAGAGAACTTGAAACTGCTCACTCTCTCTACTTCTGATCCCTCTATGAAGATTGGTATGTGTTCCTTCATCTTACCCTTCTTGAAGTCCACAATCACTCTTTTGTCTTACTGATGTTGAGTGCCAGGCTGTTGCTGTGACACCACTCCACTAGTGGGCATATCTCACTCCTGTACGCCTGATGTCACAAATGGAAAATTCCACAAGGCGCTGGGAATGTTCCCAGGTGATGCGTAGATCTCTGTGCACCACAGACAATTCTGAAAAGTGACCTCACATATGTAATGGACAGAGAATTAATGAGAAATAGAAAAATATTGTATAAAGTGAAAAATGGAGATCTCAAACATGTATTGAAAGAGTGGATTAGTCTTGTCAAAGTGAATGTATGCAACCGAACAGTGCACTTATCATGAAATAAGCAAAGATCTGTCACATTTAACTGAAAATTGAAGGTTATTATGAATATTCAGCAGGCTGGTTGTAGAAATTTAAGAACAGTTTTAAGAAATTTTGCAAGATTTGTGGTGATAAAGTGTCTGCAGTTCACGAAGCAGCAGATAAATGCATTCAGTTTGCCAAAATCATTGCTGATGAAAGTCTAACATGCTGAGCGGCTGCATCACTCACTGCATATGTGTGGTGAACAAGTGTAAGACAAAGTCTGCTTACCAGTAGCACATAAATTCAGCGCCGGAAATGATGGCAGCCTTAAGCTATTTTATTACATATTCCAAAATCTGAAAAATATTCAAAACACTTGCAGCCTTAAACATTTCAAATAAGTGGTCCTCAACTTGTATGTGTATCTGGATGGTATCTACTCAGGTGAACCTGGCTGGGGTTCAGTTCAGTTAATTCTTTTCCAAGACACGGATCCAGGATTGTTTTCTGTATTGTTTGGTCTCCAGAGTCATTCTTGTCAGTTCTCTTGTGAGACCCATTTTTATCCATTACCTTGCATGCCTTACATATATTTCTTTGACTCTCTTAAATTTCTCTTGATGCTGTTCCATAAACACCTTGGACACTTGGTTCATAAGAACTTTAGATAGTTGCTGTACATATACCAAAGTGTTTGACTATGCTTTTATGATTTACCAAACTGTCTCTGGCACATGGTGTCCCGAGGTATCTTCTTCTATCAGAACATCCTTGTGTGCTTTTTCTGTGTTCGGGGGTAGAGAAATGTTCAACACAGTTACAAAGCTACATCAACTACAAAAAGCTAAAGCATCTATGCTTCTATACTGACACTAACCAATTTCCCAATTTCGACATGGCCCAACTTCACTCTGTCCCATTTAATGTCAACCAGGCCTCTATTTCTGATTTATATTGGTTTATTTAACTTTTTTCCTCTCTTGATTGTGAATTCAATGCTACTGTTTACAGAAGTAAGCACCTTTAATTTTCTTCAACTGGTAAAGTGCTTTTGTAGTCACTTTCTTACCCTTGCCTCAGCATTATTCTGTCAATCCTGATTTGTGGTGGATGCAGAATCTAGGCAAGCACACTTCTTCTTCTTCATGTGCCTTGCGTGTTACACACTTGGGCGATCATGGTTCCACATTGAAAGGTCCCTCACAGTGTCAATGATATCTCGCACACTTAGATCTGTTAGTTCTTTCACAGTGCCTTCCTCTATCTTCTTTGCCTTCCTCTCCTGCCTTTCTCAGGCATTGTAATGTAAGGCATTCTATTTCTCCCTTTCTGATGACATGGCCCAGGAATTTAAGTTTCCTCTCATTTAATGTTCTCATTAAAGATCTTTTTGTGTGGGCACGTCGGAGTACTGTCTCATTAGTCACCCTATCTCTATATGATATTTTCAGCATTCTTCTAAGAAACCACATTTCTGTTGCTTCTAAGTTTCTTTGGAGTTCTGGTGTTATAGTCCATGTTTCGGAAGCATACAGCAAGATTGACCAGATGTAACGTTTTAGTAGCCTAAGTCTTGTTGTCACAGAAATGTGTCTGTTGGTAAAAATGAGTTTCATTTTTTGGAAGTTGATTTTGGCAATAGCAATTTTTTTTCTTCTTTCTCTGTGAGCACACAGGTTAAGAGAATTCTTTAAATAAGAATAGGCCATCTAAGCCCTTGAGATTGCACCTCCAATCAGTGTGCTCTTAATTTTTAAAATAATGAGAATATATTTTTATTCCACGCATGTACAAACATGATGATTCTTTTGGTGTGCAAAACTAATCCTGGAACTGAATATCTTCAATGAATGAAGATTAAAAATTTAAACACTCCTTGCTTTTTCAGAAGTTCTATGCATGTATCCAAGTGTTAACCCTGATCCTGAAATTCTTCCCCGTTCTATTTACTACATCTAAAAAAAATTAACTTCTAGTCATCTAAAACCACCTCAGGATCTGGTATGCTTTGCTGAGATTACTTGTCATTTTTTTCTGAAATTTCCTAGATCTCGAGAATTAAGAGATTCATTGTTCCAGATGTATGACTTTTGTGCATTAAAGTCTGATTTGTGTCAAAACACACAACCTTTTTAAAATGTATTTGTTTAATCTGGTTATAACTTAGTCATAGCACAAACATGGCTACTTCAGCCTACCATGTTCATGCTGATTTTTTTTTCCCAACTTGACTAATCCCATTTAAAGAAATGGAAAAATTGCGAACAATCGTTTAAACTATATTGTTTATTATTGTTGCATGTACCAAAGAACAGTGGAAAAACTTTTTTCATCCTGTCCATACAGGTCATTTCGTTAAAACAGTGTATTGAGATAGAACAAGATAAATCAATAACATTGCAGGATAAATACGATTACAGAGGAAGTACTGTGCAGGCAGACAGTAAGGTCTAAGAATATAACAAGCTAGATTGTGAGATCAAGAGTCAATCTTATCACACTAGAGGACCACTCAGTAGTCTCAAAACAGGATAGAAGCTGTCCTTGAGTTTGGTGGTATGTGCTTCCTTCTGCCTGATGGGAGAAGGAAGAAGAGAGATTGTTTGGGATGGATGGAGTCTTCAATTATGTTGGCCGCTTTTCGAGGCAGCGAGAAGTGCAGGGAGGCTGGTTTCTGCAATGTCTGATCTATGTTCACAACTCACTACATTTCTTGCAATCTCGGACAGATTTGCCATACCAAGCTGTGATGTATTTGGATAGGATACAAGTCAAGTCAAGTCACTTTTTATTGTCATTTCGGCCATAACTGCTGGTACAGTACACGGTAAAAATGAGACAACATTTTTCAGGACCAGGGTACTACATGAACAATGCAAAAACTACACTGAACTACGTAAACCAAACCAAAAACTACACTAGACCACAGTCCTACCCAGGACTGCATAAAGTACACAGAACAGTGCAGGCATTACAATAAATAATAATCAAGACAATAGGCACAGCAGGTTGGTAGTCTGATGGCTTGGGGGAAAATCTTATTACATAAATAAACAGCTGAATGGCGGCATCTGGGATTCCGTCCGTTTTTGTACTCCCACCGAGTATTTTGTTGCCACAGATGTAGTCCAAATTAATGTCCATTGCAGAGCAGAATGGACGGAGAGCCAGCCGGCTAGGACTTGCTTTTTTCTTGGCAGGGACTCCTGCCTGCTCGCCTCACTTCCGCTTCCTCGCACACCACTTACAACATCCCCACCTCTGGCCACCGGCATCAGGCGACTCTGAGGACTGCAGGCCCAATTCCCTCAACAGGAAGCAGACATTAGAGAGCAGAATGGATGGGAGAGCCGGCTGGCTGGGGCTTACTTTTTTCCTGGCACAGACTCCTGCCCGCTTGCTTCACTTTGGCTTCCTTACAATGTCCCCAACTCCGGCCACCAGCATCAGGCGACTCCAAGGACTGCAGGCCTGAGTCCCTCAAAGCCAAGGTTGCGCAATCTAACCAGCAGATTTTCATGAAGGTTTGTTTTTGGGCGATCTCTGTATTGTAGCAGTATCTGGCGATGGTAGATAGTCGCTCTGTTATCAGTTGCCCTAAACCCTAATTGTGCCTTAAAATTAAATTTAAAAACTAATTTAAAGTAGCACCAGATCTGAAGGACCATTGCTGTCGTGTGCTGCGCCGCCTGCTGAAATACATACTTTCATCAGTTAAAAATTGGTGAAGGCCGGAGAGGACATACCAAGTTTCTTTAGCTTCCTGAGGAGGTAGAGAGGGAGAAGCTGCATGAAGTTATAAGACCATAAGATATAAGAGCAGAATTAGATCATTTGCCCCATTGAGTCTGCTCCACTATTTCATCATGGCTGATCCAATTTTCCTCTCAGCCCCAATCTTCTGCCTTCTCACCGTATCCGTTCATGCCCTAACCAGTGAAGAATCTATGAACCTCTGCCTTAAATATGCATAAAGATTTGGCCTCCCCAGCTGTCTTTAGAAAAGTATTCCACAGATTCACCACTCTCTAGCTAAAGAAATTCTTCCTCATTTCCATTCTAACAGGACACCTCTCTATTCTGAGGCTGTGTCCTCTGGTCTTAGGCTCTCCAACCATAAGAAACATCTTCTCCACAAACACTTTATCAAGGCTTTTCACCATTCGATAGGTTTCAATGAGAGTCACCCCTGATTCTTCTGAATTCCAGCGAATACAGGCCTAGAGCCGTCAAATGCTCTTCATATCCCAAGCCATTCAATGATGGAATTCTTTTTGTGAACCTCCTTTGAACCCTCTCCTGTTTCAGCACATCCTTTCTAAGATAAGGGTCCAAACCTGCTAACAATACTCCTAGTGATCCTCACCAGTGCTTTATAAAGTCTCAACATTACATCCTTGCTTTTATATTCTAGTCCTCTCGAAAAGAATGGTAACATTGCATTTGCCTTCCTCACCACAGCCTCAACCTGCAAACTAACCTTTAGGAAATCCTGCACAAGGACTCCCAAGAACCTTTGCACCTCAGTTTTTTGTATTTTCTCTCCATTCAGAAAAGAGTCAACCCTTTCATTTCTACCAAAATGCGTGACCATACATATGCCGACACTGTATTCCATTTGCCACGTTTTTGCCCATTCTCCTAATCTATCTGTCCTTCTGTCGCCTCCCGACTTCCTCAAAGCTACATACCCCTCCACCTATCTTCATATTGTCTGCAAACCTTGCAACAAAGCCATCAATTCCATCATCCAAATCATTGACATATAACGTAAGAAGTATCAGTCCCAATACAGATTACTGTGGAAAACCACTAGTCATTGGCAGCCAGCCAGAAAAGGTTCCCCTTATTCCCATTCTTTGCCTTCTGCCAATCAGCCACTGCTTTTCAAAGAATTCCAACAGATTTGTCAGGCAAGATTTTACGTTGAGGAAACGATGCTGCTGATAGCCTATTTTATCATGTGCCTCCAACTATTCTGAGACCCCATCCTAATTATCGACTCCAACATTTTCCCAACCACTGAAGTCAGACTAACTGGCCTATAGTTTTCTTCTGTGTCTCTCCCTCCTTGAAGAGAGGAGTAACATTTGCAATTTTCCAGCCATTCAGTATAATTCTAGAATCTAATGGATCTTAAAAATATCATTATTAATGCCTCCACAATCTCTTTAGCCACTTCTTTCAGAAGTCTGGGGTGTACACCATCTGGTCCAGATGACTTATCTTCCTTTAGACCTTTCAATTTCCCAAGAACCTTCTCTTTACTTATGGAAGATGAAAATTAACAAAAGGACATAATTAGAGGATACCAGTCAGGCGGTATGAGCATAAACTAATTAGGTGATGTTGCCTTTTCCTTTAGCACATTCATTGCAATGTGGGTTTATTTCATTTCCTTTCAACCACCATCTTTTTTTTGTCAAATGTTGGCTTTGATTTTTTTCAAAAAATATTGTAATGAATTTCAGAATATCTTGGGGCATATTTTTACTAATAAATACGCAAAGTAAATAATCTCATTTAGCCTGCTAGCTGAATGTGCTTGAAATTTGTGAATTTTCAGTGCTGAATTGCCATGTTTAGGATGTTTGCATGTGAGTGAATTTCTGGGCCACTGCATAATTTAAATATACTTGCACTTAAATTCATTACTTGAGTTCACAACTTTCTTCTAGGCTTTGGACAGCAATTCAAATTTTTGCATAAAAGCCCATGAAGGAATGAACTTGCACTTAAGCCAAGTAGTAGAACAGTGGAATAATAAATTCAGCCCTGGCACACATGTCATATTAGGTATGTAAGTTTATTCTATCTGTGCTAATTTCCAGAAAACATGACCATAAATAAGAATGGTTGGCTCTAATTGGTCTTTGCTATGTCCAATAAGTTTTAAAATATTAATCTTTTCACTCGAACAGAAATAAATTTGAAGTAACACTTTTATTTCAGCATTCCATCAAGTTTTCCCATGAAATGCAATGAAACTTAAACATTTAAAAGATGATGCTTTCTTGTTTGGTACTTATTATCTTGGAAGTGTATTGTATATACAGTAATGATAAAATGAAAATTTTTGTCATCTTTGCTATGCCAGGATATTACCCATCCACAAGATTTACAGATTATATTCCATAGGATCCATAGAACAGTCAGCACAGGAACAAGCCATTTGGCCCACAATATATTCTGCTAAACTAGCTAAAATGCAAGTCAAAAGCACCCATACATTAATCCCTTCTACGCAGACCATGTCCATATCCCTCCATCTTCTTCACATCCATGTGCCTGTCTGTCCAAACATCTCTTAAAAACCTCCAATGTACTTGCCTGTACCACCATACCAGGCAGTGCATTCCAGGCATCCACCACTCTGAGTAAAAAAACTTGCCCCTCGCATCCCTTTTGAACTTGCCCCCTCTCACGTTCAATGCATGCCCTCTGGTATTAGTCATTTCAACCCTGGGAAACAGATACTCTGACCACTCTATCTACGCCTCTCATAATCTTGTAAACCTCGATCGGATCTCATTCCAGCCTCCAGTGCTGCCGAGAAAACAACCCAAGTTTATCCAGCCTCTTGTGATAACACATGCCCTCTAAACCAGGCGGCCTCCTGGTGAATTTCTTCTCCATCCTCTCCAAAGCCTCAACATTCTTCCAGTAGTGGGGCAACCAAAAATATATTAAGTATTCCAGCTGTGGCTTAACCAGTGTGCAGGCAGAAATCTTTGTGTAATACTATACCATATATTTTCCAGTATATTCATAAATATTCCAGTATATTCATAAATAGTGAATAAAATTTTGTTTTAAATATTTATTTCCCTAACAGTTACAACAGATGAGTGCCTCCCAGTTCTGAGAATTACAGATGCCACCTGTGTAATCCATTATGGTTTTCCTCCATCTCACAAAATATTTGGAGCTCGTCTGTGTTGTATGGTTGACAATTTTAATAATCTGATTGTAAAGGTATTGTGAATTTTAAGAAAAAACATAATTATTTGCAGATTTTATTATTGTTTAACTCTTATCATGAGGCAGTTCAGTTTTACATGTACATGTTGGATGCTGTGTCTTTTTTTCTTTGAGTGCTAGTTGTCGCTGACTTTTAAACCTTCGATGTATTTCAGCTAGAAAAATATTCTATAAAGGTATAATTGTGAAAGTAGAATTAATACTTCAGATTGTCTGGTACCACAATATGTTTTGGCATGTAAGGAGCTAAACAATGCTGCTTGCGTTGTTGAATCTCTAATTTGATCTATCTAATTCCATGTTGGTTTCTATTCAAATAACGTTAACTATAATTTGATTTCTCTGACATCTTGCAACAATTGTGCCAAATGTCACTTTATGCAAACTTTCAAAAATCAACCTTGCATTCATCATCGTTATTATCATCATCATGTGCCTTAACATATGACACAGGCGATCATGGTCTATGACTATAATAGTTCTAGGCAAGTTTTTGTGCAGAAGTGATTTGGCATTGCTGTCTTCTGGGAACTGCCTTTACAAGTTGGGTGACTGCAGCCATACTGGAGATAGTGATCACAATTCTATCTCCTTTACCATAGCATTGGAGAGGGATAGGAACAGACAAGTTAGGAAAGCGTTTAATTGGAGAAAGAGGAAATATGAAGCTATCAGGCAGGAATTTGGAAGCATAAATTGGAAACAGATTATCTCAGGGAAATGTACAGGAGAAATGTGAAAATGTTCAGGGGATATTTGCATGGCGTTCTGCATAGGTACGTTCCAATGAGACAGAAAGGATGGTAGGGTACAGGAACTGTGGTGTACAAAGGCTGTTGAAAATCTTGTCAAGAAGGAAAGAAAAGCTTACTAAAGGTTCAAAAAACTAGGTAATGATAGAGATCTAGAAGATTATAAGGCTAGCAAGAAGGAGCTTAAGAATGAAACTAGGAGAGCCAGAAGGGCCCATGAGAAGGCCTTCGTGGATTAAAGAAAACCCCAAGGCATTCTACAAGTATGTGAAGAGCAAGAGGATAAGACATGAGAGAATAGGACCAAACAAGTGTGACAGTGGAAAAGGAACAATGAATACTTTGCTTGAGTATTCACTACGGAAAAGGATCTTGGCGATTGTAGAGATGACTTACAGTGGATTGAAAAGCTTGAGCATATAGACATTAAGAAAGAGGATGTGCTGGAGCTTTTGAAAAGCATCAAGTTAGATAAGTCTCTGGGACCAGACAAATAGCACCCCAGGCTACTATAGGAGGAAAGGGAGGAGATTGCTGAGCCTCTGGCAATGAACTTTACATCATCATTGGGGATGGGAGAGGTTCCGAAGTATTGGAGAGTTGCAGATATTGTTCCCTTATTCAAGAAAGGGAGTAGAGATAGCCCAGGAATTATAGACCAGTGGGTCTTACTTCAGTGGTTAGTAACTTGATGGAAAAGATCCTGAGAGGCAGGATTTAATGAACATTTGGAGAGGCATAATATGATTAGGAATAGTCGGCATGGCTTTGTCAAATGCAGGTTATGCCTTACGAGCCTGGTTGAATTTTTTGAGGATATGACTAAACACTTTGATGAAGGTAGAGCAGTAGATGTGTGTATGGATTTCAGCTAGGCAGGTGACAAGGTACCCCCATGCAAGTCTTATTGAGAAAGTAAGGAGGCATGGGATCCAAGGGGACATTGCTTTGTGGGTCCAGAATTGGCTTGCCCACAGAAGGCAAAGAGTGGTTGTAGACAGGTCATATTCTGCATGGAGGTTGGTGACCAGTGGTGTGCCTCAGGGATCTGTTCTGGGACCCCTACTCTTTGTGATTTTTATAAATGACCTGGATGAGGAAGTGGAGGGATGAGTTAGTAAATTTACTGCTGACACAAAGGTTGGGGGTGTTGTGGTTAGTGTGGAGGCCTGTCAGAGGTTACAGCGGGACATTGATACGATGCAAAACTGGGCTGAGAAGTGGCAGGTGGAGTTCAACCCAGATAAGTGTGAGGTGGTTCATTTTGGTAGGTCAAATATGATAGCAGAATGTAGTATTAATGGTAAGACTCTTGGCAGTGTGGAGTATCAGGGGGATCTTGGGGTCTGAGTCCATAGAACACTCAAAGCTGCCTTGCAGGTAGACTCTGGTTAAGAAGGCATATGGTGCATTGGCCTTCATCAATCGTGGGATTGAGTTTAAGAGCCGAGAGGTAGTGTTACAGGTAGATAGGACCCTGGTCAGACCCCACTTGGAATACTGTGCTCAGTTCTGGTCATCTCATTACAGGAAGGATGTGGAAACTATAGAAAGGGTGCAGAGGAGATTTACAAGGATGTTGCCTGAATTGGGGAGCAGGCCTTATGAGAATAGGTTGAGTGAACTTGGCCTTTTCTCCTTGGAGCGTCGGAGGATGAGAGGAGACCTGATAGAGGTGTATAACATGATGAGGCATTGATCGAGTGGATGGTCATAGGCTTTTTCCCAGGGCTGAAATAGCTAACACGAGAAAGAACAGTTTTAACGTGCTTGGAAGGAGGTACAGAGGAGATGTCAGGGTTAAGTTTTTGACACAGAGAGTGGTGAGTGTGTGAAATGAGCTGCTGACGATGGTGGAGGAGGCAGATACGATAAGGTCTTTTAGGAGATTCCTGGATAGGTACATGGAGCTTAGAAAAATAGAGGGCTATGAGTAACCTTAGGTAATTTCTGAAGTAAGTACATGTTTGGCACAGCATTGTGGCTGAATGTTCTGTATTGTGCTGTAGGTTTTCTGTGTTTCTATACTGTTCAGAGATTTCTTCCTGATGTTAGTGGTCACATAATCAGGACTTGTGATGTGCACGAGCTGCTTATACAACCATCCACCACCTGCTCCTATGGCTTCAAATGATCCTGATCAGGGAGCTAAACAGGTGTTATACCTTGTCCAAAAGTAAACTGCAGGCTAGTGGAAGAAAGGAACACCTTACACTTCCTTTGGTAGAGACATAATCTCCACCCCACTACCCCTTGGGCATTGGACAATTCATGTTCTTAATGGAAATTTCCCAAACTCATACTTACGACAAACCAACATATGCTTGTGGTTTCTGAAGAGTAAGAATTCTTTCAGGTTCTCCACAAACACAGCTAGCTGTATGGAAACCATCAACATGAAATAAGATGAAAATTAACAATATTTGCTTTATTTGTCACATCTACATTGAAGCGTACAGTGAAATTTGTCCACAAAGGTCTTGTAATTCCATAGATTATGTAATCTTTTAATAATTAACACCAGCCAGTACCAGGAGTATCTGCAATTTGTCTGTTATGCTTCACTCTTCTTCAGCTAGATTAAGTGTTTTAAAAAAATACTTTCCTCTGCCACTCCTTAGATTATATCTTCTACATGACACCAGGTTAATTTTTGGAAAATAAATTGTATACTGGTATTTCTTGATCAAATTATTTCCAAAATTAAGACATTGCTTACTAGCCTTCTGCTCCTCTTAGAATGAGTATGTGGGGAGATTAATTCCAAAATATAATCATGAAAATTGTTCACTTCGTTGGTTATCTATGCAGGTATTTGTTGAGGCACGTGAGAGTCATCATTCCATTCCACAGGCTGCTTTTGTCAGTAATCTCACGATTAAGATCACGATATATTCAGTTTTGTTTACATTCGTTCATGGAATGTGGCATCACTGACAGAGTCTGGATTTAATCTCATTCCTGATTCCCATGAGGAAGTGGTGATGTACCACTTCTTGGAGGTGTTTGTGAGCGCGCCTTCCACAGTGCTTTTCGGTAGCAGTTTCAAGATTAAGACCTAGTGATTTTTTTTCTACTTATCAGACTTCTGGCATTAAAGGCAAGGCCAGTATTTATTCCCTATCTTTAATCTTAATCTTATTCCCTATCTTTCCCTTAAGAAGCATTTCTGGTTTACCATGATTTGTGAGTCTTTCACCTTTATCATTAGCATTCACATGCTGCCCCCTACCAGCATTGAGAATGGAAATACTTTTTGAGTCTCTTCAGGCATAAGCTATTTAATTGTTCATCATTGTTCAAGTTCAAATATGGTAACATTGGAAAGGAATAGTGTGATTCTTTGATTATGATATCATTTATCTCTGTTTTATGCTGTTTAGCATTCAAATAGTCCTGTGCTGCACCAGCACTAGGCTAGCATTTCATCAGTCTGCCATGAAGGCACCAAGATTATATGACCTATCTTGTCCCAGATCACAGGGTTAAGGGTTAGGGGGAGAGGATGGGAGAAAGGGATTAAGAAAAATGAAGTCTTAATTGAATGGTAGAATAGAATCATGGGCTGATTAGCCAAATTCTACTCCTATATCTAATGTTTTTTTATCAATTGCTTAACTATGGTTAATCCTGTGTTCATGGTAAAATGAGGACAGTGCCTGAACAACCATATAGGTCATTCTCATAAAGTCCACTGCACATCATCAATTTTAAATTTTGCATCACTTACTTATCTATTTTAGATCAATAGTCATAAAGAAAAGTAGAAATTATCTTCAATTTTCTACTTCCAACATCATTGTTACAAAAGAACAGAGAACAGTACAGCGCAGCATGTATCTTTGGCTCATGAGTTGTGTAAATCTTTTAATGACACAAAGGTCAATTTAACCTTTCACTCCCTTACTACTCTCCATTTTTCTTTCATGTATGTCTCTACCACCATCACTGGCTGTATGTTCCATGCAGTTATCACTGAATGTATATTCTAACATCCTCCCTATACGTTCCGTCAATTACCTTAATATTATGTCCTCTCATAATAATCATAGCCACATTGGGGAAAAGGTGTTGGCTGACTACTCTATACCTCTTAACATACTGGCATAGATTAATGCATTTACAACAAATTGTATCCCTAATATTGATCTTATTGCCTGCTAGGGCCCAGATTGTCTATTTATTTATTGATTATTTAATAAATTTGAATTTATATTTCAAATGTTATACTACTGCACTTAATTTCCATGTTTTAACATCATAATTACTGCTTAGAAATTGCCTTGAAAGATCCAAATAATGTTACCTTGGTTTTTACTGAGATTCTTATTTTTGGTAGCTAAGTTAACTACTGTCTGTGGATTATCCTTTGGAAGAAGGAAATGGTTGTGGAGAAACTGTGAGGGATTGATATGAATTTAATTCAGATTATTTTGGAGGGGGGTATTTTTGTCTCATGCATTTTTATTTATCCTGATGTAGGCCAAGCTAGAGGTATGTTTAGAACCTTCAACTCAAATTAGACTCTTCTAATTGTGATATAAAAATGCTCTCTTTAACACTAGGAATCAACTCCTCAAAGTCAGTCGATCATAATAATGACTGACAAAAATGTACCTCAGATGATCTCCTTTCTGCACTACCTGGAAAGAGCAGAAGCTAACATCCCTACTGAACTGTATAAATTCATTTCTGATATGAATGACAAAGATGACATTTGCTGTGATGAATATTTATGTAAATACCTTAAAGCCTATGGAATTTGCAGGTAAGAAATTTATTTAACACTATTTTCCTTTTGTCAATGAAAAAAATTGGGGTAAATGTCTTTGGGTGCTACAGTAATGAGGCTGTATTTTGCTCTTTGGAGAGCGATATCAAGATAATCCAATATATCTTTTGTTCTATGAAAGGTTAATAAGTGAATTGGTTAACATTACATGGTTTCTGCTGTCTATGCATTGACCATTATATGACTAAGTATGACCTAATTTTAATTCAGAATTAGGGTTAATATCATCAGCATATGTTGTGAAATTTGTTGTCCTGTGTCAGCAATACAATGCAATACATAATAAAAGATTTTTAAAAACTGTGAATTACAGCGTGTATGTTAAATTAAATAAGTAGTGCAAAAATAAAAATTAAGAAGCAGTAGTGAGGTACAAGGTAGTGTTCATGGGTTCAATGTCCATTCAACAATCAGATGGCAGAGGGGAAGAAGCTGTTCCTGAAATATTGAGTGTATGCCTTCAAGCTCTTGTACCTCTTTTGCTGATGGTAGAATGAGAACAGGGCAAGTCCTGGGTGATGGAGGCTCTTAATGATAGATGTCACTTTTTTGAGGCTTTGCTCCTTGAAGATGTCCAGGATGCTGTGGGGGCTAGTGCCCATGATGGAGCTGACTAAGCTTAAAACTCTCTTCAGCTAATTTTGATTCTGTACATTAGCCCCCCCCCCCCCCCTCCTCTACTGGTAATATAACTAGTTATCTGTACATCTGTAGAGATTTGTATTTGTGAATGTCTCTAATCTCCTAAAACTAATTAAGTATAGCTGCTGTTGTGCCTTCTTTGTAGCTGCATCAATATGTTGGGGCCAGGATAGATCCTCAGAGATGTTGACACCCAGGAACTTGAAATTGCTCACTCTTTCCATTCTGATCTCTCTATGATAATAGTGTGTATTCCCTGGTCTTAGCTTTTCTGAAGTCCACAATCAGTTCTTTGGTCTTACTGACATTATAAAGTTGTTGCTACGACACCACTCAACTAGCTGATATATCTCACTCCTGTGCACCCTCTTGTCACCATCTGAAATTCTGCCAACAATAGTTGTGTTGTCAGCAAATTTATAGACAGCATTTGAGCTGTGCCTAGCCACACAGTCATGCGTGCAGAGAGAGTAGAGCAGTGGGCTTAGCACACACCCATGTGGTGTGCCAGTGTTGTAATTCAACAGTAATACAATATCAAATGGAAGAGCTAATGTATGATATGTTTATTTTCAAAATGAGACTTCTAGATTTAATATTTCAGTATTTGAGTAATCTTACATGTTGATTAAGCATTCTTTGCTCAAATAATTCATCGAGGATTATATGTAAAAGTATATAAATGACATACATCATTACTCTACCACATAATAAGTGCATGCCTCACTTAAAGTAAAATAGAAACTAAGAATTGCATCTCTCGGCTCCCTTGTTTTCCTTTCAATTAGTTTTTATGTTTTGGAGTTACAAAACATAACATTGGTGACACAGTAATGTTATAGTTAGCACAGTGCTTTACAGTACAGATGACCCTGTTTCAATTCTCGTTGCTGCATGTAAGGAGTTTGTATGTGCTTTCTGTGACCTCGTGAGTTTCCTCTCAGTGCTCTTTGACCCACAGTCCAAAGGCATAGCAGTTGTTAGATTAATTGGACATTGTAAATTACCCCGTGATTAGCTAGGATTAAATTGGAGGATTGTTGGGAGCTCGGCTTGAAGAGCCTATTCAATGCTAAATGCCAATAAATTGACAAGGCTAAATGTATTGAGTACCGGACGATAATAAATAAGTAAGTGGAAATGACTGGCTACTTCAGAAAGATTGACACAATCTACTGCAAAATAGATAACTGGCTCATATATACTGAGTGAATTGAGCAGTATTTTGACACATGTTTGCAGTCAGGAATTAAAGTGATGAGTGTGAACATAATTGCAATGCCTAAACAGAAATCAGCCTGGCCGAACAAATTATGTTACCGTTGTGGCAGACCAATGCAAATTTAAAGGTGAAACTTGCTGAAAATGCAACAAACTAGGACACGTATTAAGAGCATGTTAGGTAGACAAAAATAAATGGACTGCACAGAGAAGAGAAAAAGCTTAAAAGTCAACTTGCAGTTTCAAAATAGAGTACTCAACTGCATGGTGTTGATGAAAAATATGATAACAAAGAGCATGATGCAGGACTGGGTAACCTTGGCTTCATCTTGACGGTAGAGGAGGCCATGACCGTTTCGCTGAAAAGACCCGACGCAGACTGGGAACCGTTTCGCTGAACACTTGCGCTCTGTCCGCCAGAGAAAGCAGGATCTCCCAGTGGCCACACATTTTAATTCCACATCCCATTCCCATTCTGATATGCCTATCCATGTCCTCCTGTACTGTCAAGATGAAGCCACACTCAGGTTGGAGGAACAACACCTTATATACTGGCTGGGTAGCCTCCAACCTGATGGCATGAACATTGACTTCTCTAACTTCTGCTAATGCCCCTCCTCCCCTTCTTACCCCATCCCTGATATATTTAGCTTTTCCCCCCTCCTCTTTTATTCTCTCTTTCTGCCCATCACTGCCTGTTCTCCATCTCCCTCTGGTGCTCCCCTCCCCCTTTCTTTCTCCCTAGGCCTCCCGTCCCATGATCCTTTCCTTTCTCTAGCTCTGTGTCCCTTTTGCCAATCACCTTTCTGGCTCTCAGCTTCACCCCACCCCCTCTGGTCTTCTCCTATCATTTCACATTTTCCCCTCCCCCTCCTACTTTCAAATCTCTTACTATCTTTCCTTTCAGTTAATCCTGATGAAGCGTCTCGACCCGAAACATCAACAGCGCTTCTCCCTATAGATGCTGCCTGACCTGCTGTGTTCCACCAGCATTTTGTGTGTGTTGCTGTTCATAAGCATTCTTTGTTTGAATAATTCATTGTTATATGTTTAAAAAGTACATAACTGGCATACATCATCACACCACCACATGATATGTGTGCATTTCGCTTAAAGTAAAAATTGAATGATGGATCTCAGCTCCTTTGTTTAACTTTCAATCAGTTTTCATGTTGTGGAGTTAGACAACATAAAATTTCTACAGGGAAAAAAAGGGTTTTATTAATCTCTTGTACATCTTCCAATATTCAGTAATGTGGGTCTGTTCTTAAAACAAGAGTAGTTCAGTAAAGGATAGAAAATGAATTAACATGTATCAAAGTAACTGTAAGCACTTTCAAAAACACCTTCAAATTATTTTTTATGCTTATACATTAAGGGGATGTGTAAAAGAATTTTTATATTACAATCATACTTGATTATCAGATAAGCAACATTATGGCAAAGTTTTAATTTAATGTGTTAATGTGCATTTCAGGGACATTAAAACTTGTGGAAGTCGTCATAAAATTCATGCAAATGTGGACAAACCACGATATATTTCAGATGAAAAGAGGTTGCCTTCTAGTGGATATGTTGAGGTAACTTTCTATGTGATTTACTTCAGCACTTATTTTTAAAATTTATTTCTTAAGGACAAGATTTTATCTTCTTATTACTTCATTCAGTTTTCTCCTTCAGAAATTAGGAATGTGAAGGTTATTTCCACTAAACAATTGTATTTGGTAATCACAGTAATATTATAGGTTATGTCTAATTTGTACAACAGCTTCATTTAATCCAGTTGGAAGCTAATAATTAGTAACCCATATACATGCAATCTAACTAGGATGTGATTTAATGAGTTTTATGTGTGGACCATATTTCAATGTCACCACAGAATGGATTTCCTGTGATCAGTGTGGCCCTCCCCATCTCCAAAGTTGCAAATCCAGGTTTTTCTTTTATATCCGTTAAGTCTTGAATAAAGACGCACAGTGCTTCAGTCTCCTTGGAGAATTAAGATCCCATCCATTGGTTCATTACTTCAGAACACAATAAATATTTGTTTAATACAGTTGGGTAGGGGAGAAGAAGTACTTATCAGCCTTCAGAATACAACTTTATAGGGAATTAAAACAAATTACATTCTCTTTGATTTGGCGATGTGTTACTGCGTTATGGGGAATTATTTGGGAGAAAAGAAACTTGAAATTACTTGCAAAGATTATCAATATGTACTGAATTAGGGTTTCTTCAAATTTATTTACACAACTGACCTAGCATTAGTAGGTAGACAAGTTCCATACAATTTTGTATTGATGGCCAAAGATCTGCAAATCTTCTAAATTATTTAAATCTAACATAGTACGCATGAATTTAAAAGCCGTTATCGAACAAGTTGAGATCAGAGGGCTGGATTAGGTTAGGTTTACAGATGGGTGGAGCTTTTGAGGGATATGGTAGAAAGTTTAAGTAATTTTGATCTCCACTTACCATTGTAATTTAGGTAATGTATCAATAAATTTGCCAGAAAATCACTAAACCATTTAAAAACAAGTTTATCTACTTTTTAAGGTTCAAAACTTCTATCTAACAGTCCAGATCACTAATCTCAACTCATTTGATACTAGATGTTTCTGCTATTCCAACTTAATTTGCTCCTTTATAAATAACAGATGTTCAAATGTTAAATTTTGCAATATTCTCTTCAAGTTACTGGTGTATATTCTAGTGTGGTTTAAGATCTTGTGTGTTTGTTTAACAATACCCTATTCCATCTAGCTAGTTCAGTATTAACACTGAGCTTTTCAATTTCATGTAAACCTTACATCCTTGTGTTTATTCCCCCCTTCCCTAACCACCCTCTCTTTCTGATCTATCTCTGGTCCTAGAAATTTTGTTCCCTTTGCTCTACACCCACCGGTTTAATCTACCAACTACCCTTACATTTTACCCACATCTCCCCCATCTCCCCCATCTGGGGTTCCTTCTGTCCTTCACTTCTTCCCCTAAGTGTTCTCATAATAGCCATCCTTATCAGATTCTAGCACTGGTACCCTTGACATTCCCTTTTATCATCCATGTACCTGTCTCCACTCCCTTTAACTGGGTCTATATGTCTGTCATCTTTTACCCCTTCTCTATCTCTTATCATCACTACCCTATAATCTGGGTTGCATCCCTCTCCACTCTCAGTCCAGATCCAGTGTTTTTACCCAAAAACTGATTTCTTTTCTCCCCCTGCCACCCCACCCTCGATATGTGCTGCTTGACCCATTGTGTTCATTCATCAAATTTTGTTACTCCAAATACAATGTTTTGGGGGTTGCAGCAAAGGAGTGTTTCAAGATGTCAGTATCAGATACCTGCAAAGAATGAAGTTCTCATGCATCTCTTGACTTTGATCTTGGTGGTAGACATTGTGGATTTGGAAGATGTTGTCAAAGTAGCCTGGTCAAGTGACTTCATTGCATTGTTTTGATTGTTCACACTATGGTCATAATACTGGGGATGGGGGTAGTGTGTTACTATACATATGCTGGAGAATATCAACCTAATATGGTTGACTGCTTTGTTTTCGATGTTGTTGACTTTCTTGGATGTTATTGGAGTTGAGCTCATCCAGATTGGATGCTATATTATCACGTTTCTGGCTTCTGTCTTTATTGATGATGGGAATACTTGGGGGTGTTAGAAGTTGAATCACTTGGCACAGGATACCTACCTCAGACCTGCTCTGGTAGCAGGAAATTAATGTTATTTTCAGCTAAGTTTGTTCATTAATGGCTAAGAGGTTCAGAAATAAAACTAGAGAAAAATTTAATGTTTTTTTTTTAGCCGAAACAATGTAGCATACAACAAATCATTACACCATATAAGGGAAAATTATGACTTAATGACACTGCAACGTGAAATGCCCAGTGGTTCTCTGGTAGAGAAATTGTTGTCTAGAAAATCACAAATGAGAAAAACTCTGATAGAAGATAGATTCCTAAATTTCCCAATTTCCACATCCATCATCTACTGTCTTTGTACCTGTGGCTACAAACTTGACTCAATTGTTGTGTTCAGATAGACTTAACTATATTTTATGTGATTGATGCAAAAGATCAGTTGATTGCAATATTGCAATACTTTGTAGGCATTGTAGTGAGACAGAATTAATAATTATGCAGGGTATTTAATAATAAAATAACTTGTATGTGGATGGATTTGAAACTTCTCTAGATAATTCCAACATATGTCAATAATGCTTCCTGTTATTATGGTCGAATAATCCATACAAGAAAAAAATGGGGGGATTCTCCTACTTCAGTGGAAGACAGTTATCTAAGACTTCTGGAAGACATGACTGAATACTACATGGAAGAAAATCACAGGAAATCAGTGAAGCAATTAAAAGTGTTTTCCCTGTATGCACTCAAGGAAAAAAAATACTGCAGGTATAGTGGGAAATGTTTATAGTTATTAGTAAATTTTTTATTATAATAAGTATGATAATATTGACAGCTTTGTAATACAATATTTCAGATAGAAGTTGTACCACGAGGATCTTTTGGGGAAAAGTATCAAAATTATGGCAGCTGAACATAATATTTTAATGTAATTCAAAAATTAAGATTAATAAATTAATTTATTAACCAATAGCTCTGCATATTTGGTTTGCATAGCTGCACTATTGTTTATTATTTGAAGTTAAAAATTGGGACCAAATGTCTAATTCTGAATCGTTTGCAGACATATGCTTTGGAACTACTTGCGTCTAGGAACAGAGTTTTCATTCACCAGTGGAATTCCTTTATTGTCCAGAGCAATGAGGCCTTGGGTTTATTGTCTGCATTGGGTCCTTTGATATACTTCATTCTTGCCCTTGAAGTTTAGACAAACAAGTTATTAATTATGTGCAGACAATAGCTAATTGTGAACTATGCAAAACTAATAATAGGAATTGACACACATTGTGAAATCTAAAAGTGGATGTGTTAAAATACAATAATAAGTAAATTGCTGATCAGAAAAGTGCTATATATAGTCTAATAGAGCCTTATGGAGAAATTAGTTCCTTATTGTGATAAATGGCAGCGATGTTTTCCAAGGGATCTCTGCAAAGTTGTTCATTTTGATATTCATTCATGGTAAATGAGTGTTTTCCTGTGGTAAGTACAATTGGGACATTCAGCTAATCTCCATAAAATGATGCTAAATAAAAAACAGGGTCAGATTTTATGCATTTTATTGAACAATTGTTATAATGCAATTAAAGCTAATGCACCATATTAAGGTTTGAGGAAATAAAAAACCATTTGAGTTGTAGACAGTTAAAAGTTTAATACCTTGCATTTGTCCTATATGTAAAGTTTAATTCTTATATATACAAAATTTATTATAAAGCATCACAAAGATCAGTCCTTCATAATAAAAACATCTCCCATTGGATTAATGAACGGTGTTTGAAAGAGGATAGAAATGGAGGTTTGCAAAATCAGGGGTCAAGTAAATGAAGCAAAGTGAAGAGCTAGTGAAGAGCATACAAGTGGAGGAACAAAATTACAAAATCTTTTAGATTGATGAGCTTGAAGCCAGACCATAATATAAGGGTCTGCTAAATCCTTTAAATCAAAAGGAATTGGATTCTGACAGTAGGGCTTGATGTTGAAAATAAATCTTTGCCTATGAGCCTAATTAATTATAATTAAAACGTTTAAAAATGAAGGGGGAAAATCTAGCTTAAAAATGATAAATTCACCCATGTGTTTCATGATGTCCCACCTAAAGAAAAGAATTCTGAAATAACAGTATTACAGAAAATATGATGCTGGCATAAAGTGTTAATGTATAGCACTGGCTTATGAAAATTTCATTACAAATGTCCCATAAATAAGGAATAAAAGTAATTCCTCTGTCACTGTCTCTCTGAAACTAATAAGTATATAGAATGAATTAAACAGAAATGCTGGAAATGTTCAACTGTCACAAAACATCTCTGAAGAGAAACAGTTAAAAGTCCAGCTTGGGGCTTTTCATCTGAAGAAGGAAGAGTAAGAAATCAAGACTCAGATAAGGGGATTAGGGGGAGAATAGGAAATATCTATGATTGTGTAAAAACAAAATAATTTAAATGATATAAATTACCACCAGGTTATGACCTAACTTCCACAAACACCATATGTATTATTCATTTAGACAAGACAATTTGTTGATGCTGGAAATCCAAGCAGCACATACAAAATGATGGAGGAACTCAGCAGGCCAGGCAGCATCTATGGCAAAGAATAAACAGCCGACGTTTTAGGCCGAGACCCTTCATCAGAACCCTTTGTAAATCCTGATAAAAGATCTCAGCCCAAAGCATCGACTGTTTACTCATTTCCATAGATGCCAGAGGCCCAAAACGTTGTTTGCTTACTCTTTTCCATAGATGATGCCTGGCCTGCTGAGTTCCTCCAGCAGTTTGTGTATTGCTCGTATTATTCGTTCTCTCCAGTCTTTTCCCCATCTCCATCTCTCACCCTTCTTTGCAACTTCAAACATATCTGATTTTCATCTTTTCCTTGTTTTGTTAAAAGGCCATGAAATGAAACATGAAACTTGTTTGTCTCTCCAGATATGCTGCTTGATCTACTAGTATTTCTGTTTTTACTCAGATTCCAGCAGTTTTATTCCTGATTTCAATTCCAATTAAAATGTTTGTTCGGAACATTTACATTTTCTTCATTGCTTATTTTGTTATTTTCCAAGGGTGCAATTAATAGCATTACCACAGAAAGATAGAAGTTCAGTTCTTCGTAGTGCAGAAGTGAAATACATCGACAGTGGTCAAATTGGACATGTAATGCAAAAAGATCTTCTTGAGCTCCCTACCAAGTTCCAAGTTCTACCACCACAGATTGTTGAATTTATCGTATGCAATGTGAAACCTATTGACCATGAAAACAATTGGAATCCACAGGTAAAAAGAACAATTTTGTAGTCTGATAAACTGCAGTTTGATATATTAGTTTTCATGAGATGTTCCAAGCATCATGTTCACTGATTTTGGTAGAAAGTAGTGCCTGGTAATAATGTGTCTGTATGGTTTGTAAAATGTGAATCTTGTAACATAACTTAATAACAGCATGTTCATGAATGTGAAGTCCTTCATTCCACTGAATTCTCTGTAAAGTACATCTGATTTGTTAAGCAAATAAAAGATCCTCTTTTGACAGTCATGTAGAATTGATATGTGTGCATTAATTGCCTTGTTTATTGTTTCAAGCAAGCCGAATGGACTGGAAAATAGTTTCTTTTTCATTATTCCTCTGGCTTAACAAGCCCACACCACCCAATTACCCACATGTGATTAATTAACCTACTAACCCGTTCATCTTTGGGATGTGGGAGGTCCTGGAGGAGTTGTCAGTGTAGAACTTCATGATAGTTTATCTTCTGTCACATTTTGACTTTTAGCACTGTTATCCATTGATTTATAATCAATTGAAAATTGAATCTTTCCCCATATCCTAGCTACTTTTCATTATATTGTAAAATGTAACTGTTGTCTTTGAAAATGAAAAATTAAATCCAAAGCATGTTGTTAAAGAGGGATTTTTAATTTAGCTTATTAAATAACCTGTATGGAGTAAGTTGAAGTATCCAGTAGTATAAATTGGTTTTAACAAAAAACTTCTGTTGGATTTAAACAGGTATCGAGATTTATTCAACAAAAGATCATCAATAAACCACATGAAGCTAAAATTGCCCTTGCTCTTGGTAATACTTTATGGCTAAACCCTGTGGTAAGAATTAGAAATTAACTGTGTTGTTCTAGGTGCTTAGAGTTAAAATGGAGGACTCATGTCAAGTTGAATACCTTTTAAAGGCAACACGAGTGAATCTGCAGATGCTGGAAATAAATAAAAACACAAAATGCTGGCAGAACTCAGCAGGCCAGACAGCATCTATGGGAGGAGGTAGTGACAACGTTTCGGCCCAAAACATTGTCACTACCTCCTCCCATAGATGCTGTCTGGCCTGCTGAGTTCTGCCAGCATTTTGTGTTTTTATGAATACCTTTTACTTCATTAGTTTAATAGAAAATGTAATTATTGAGAATCATAAATTGGTATGAAATTGTTAGACCTATCAGGTGTTGAAAGACAGTTGAATGGATAATTAATATTAAAGAGATGTATAATAAGCAAAATGAAGCAAGAGTTTAGCGAGAATGAGGAATTGAAATAAATATTACTCAACAAATAGCACGTGAAGTTGGTGAGCTTGAAAGCGGATAAAACCCAAGGCTATCAGAACTATGAATGCTTTAGTTATCTTTCTCCAAAATTCTTTAGACTCTAAAGCTATTCCTGTGGATTGGAGGTAATCACCAACAAGTTTGCTTAACATGAATAGTAGAGAACGTACTAAATTTTTTAATGAAGAATATAGTAAAAGTTCACCTTAAAAAGATAAAGTAGTATTGAACAAAAATGACATGGATACATGAGAGGAAAATCATGTTTGACTAATCTACTAGACTTCTATGAAGGTGTGACTAGTGGCATAGGTAAGAAAAAGCAAGTAAATGTGGTGTATTTGGATTACTGGAAGGCTTTTTATAAGTTCCCACAAAGTTGGTTATAAATAAGATTTGAGCACATGTAATTGAGGGAAACGTACCAATATAGACCAAGAATCGGTTGTCAAAGAGAAAGCAAAGAGTGGGAATAAACAGATTCTTCTCAGGTTGGGAAGTTTGTGAATATGAAGGTTACTGCAGAAATTGATGCTTTTTGGCCACAATGATTCAAAATCTGTCACTTTAAGTGTTATACTTGCATGTTTATTAGTGTTACTAACCTAGTTGGAATTGTGAGAATGGAGGAGGATGCAAAAAGACTTTAAGGGAATACGGACAAACAAAGTAAGTAGTAAGAACTTAGTAAATGGAATATAGCATGATAAAATTCGAGGGCATCCACTTAGATGAACAGAATATTTGTTAAATCATGAGTGAATGTGAATATTGTTGTTCAAAAGGACGGTTATATTTTTAAACAGCAGGCCAAACATGCAATTAGGAGGACAAATGGTATATTATTTCCGTCAGTACTTTGATTCACTCTGAGTTAAACATTCTAGTAAAGACTTGTCAACATTTCACTATACATTCACCGTATCTTTCCCTGAGACACCATGGCCTAATCAATGTACTAAATGCAAAATGTATTCATTTCCATAGATTGCTTCAAAAACTTTTCCCAAACCTCAGATTATCTGTGAAAAGAACAAGGGTAGTGGGCACATAGGAATGTAACTATTTGATTTGGAAGTGCATGCTGATCCTTTATTCTCACTGGATCTAAGCCCTAAAATTATTTTCCAATATATTGTGGATATTTACCAGGAAGACTGCAGCAATTAAAGATAAAGGCTCACTCCATGTTTTTATCAGAATTAAAGTAATAAAGTTGATATCATGCAGATTTTTTAAATATATAAAACATACAAGTATACTTTGACAGGCAACTCTTGACAATTAAGTAATAAGAATAAATATTTACATAATGTATATATTGCCTTTATAATTAGTGGGAAATTTGAGACAAGAAGTGTTTGACAAATGCAAGGAAATTTTGTGCACATGTTTGGAAGATGTGATCAATATAACAGGTAACCATAACACAGTTAAAGATGACATAGTATTTTAACTTGGTATTAAAACTAACAAAACTGGCAGATAGGTGCAAAGGTACTTGGGAGTCCTCATATATAACTCCCAGAAGATTAATTTACAGTTTGAGTCACACTAAATGTTGAAAGGATTAGTTAAGGTGCATGTGGAGAAGATGTTTCCTATGGTGGGGGTATCCAGAACTAGTGGGCAGGGGCTCAAAATTGAGGTGCAACCTTTTAGAACAGAGGTAAGGACCATGGTGGAGCAAGTCCAAGGGTATATTTAAAACTGAAGTTAATAGTTTCCTGATTGGTCGGAGTATCAAAGGATATGGCAAGAAGGCAGGTGTATAATGTTGAATAGGATCTGGGATCAGCCATGGCCTAATTCTACTCTTGTGTCTTATGGTCTTATCATCTACTTGGCATAAGTTTTGTTGATTCTATTATTTCTCATTAAGGTACATCTGACTAAATTGCCTGATTTGAAAACCACAATATTTGACTATAACATTCGCTCAGAAATCATGAATTCTGGTTATGGAACTGATAATCTGGAGCACATTGAAAGGCTAAAAGACCTCTGCAGGGCAGCTGGATTTATAATTCGAGATAAAGATTCACCCCAGAAGAAGTAAGTGACTAAATACTCGATCAATCTAGTTGAATTTATCAGTTTTACAATTAATTATAACCATGTAATTTGACATGGGGGATCAAATTTTCCATTCAGCATTTTAAAACTTCTGCAGTGTTAAATGTAATTTGTATTCTGGACTGAATCTGGCACCCTAAGACATCTGATGGACTGCTTCAGCAAAATGTGTTTAGATTTACCAAAGGTAAGCTAGTAAGGATTTTATCAGTCATTTGGTTGTGAAAGGTGTACTGTATATTCAGTTGTCTCAGTAGTACTGCCTGGAAATTCAAGTACTTCCAAGTGGGCATGATTTGAGTATTACAGTGGGATATAATTGCATTTTGTGGTGCTGAGCCTGTCAGTATAAATTTTAAAAGGGCATTGCACTTTTCCATAAAGGAAAATACATTGCGCCTGTCTTGTCCAGTTGGTTGGTGATAGTTGCAGGAAATGGTAGAGTTGCAGATTGGGCCTTAGACTTGGGTCTATCAGACAATAATTGAGTGGGTCAAGTGGCATCTGTGGAAAGGTAAATTACTGAACTTTCAGTCTGAAACCCCTTCAGACTTCAACCTCTGGCCCCCCCCCCAATTCTTTACTCCCATGGCACACTCTCTTCTCCCATCAGACTCCCTCAACAGCACTTTAACTTTTCTACCTCTCACTTCTTCCTCTCTCTCCACACACTCATCCATCTTCTCCCTCCCCCAACCTTTTTTTACTTATCACCTGCCAGCTTGTACTCTTTCCCTTCCCTTCACATTCTTATTCTGTCTTCTTCCTCCTTGCAGTCCTGAAGAAGGTTTTTGGCCTGAAACATCAACTGTTTATTCCTCTCTGTTGATGCTGCCTGACTTGCTGAGTTCCTCCAGCAATTTGTGCGTGATACTCTAGCTTTCTAGCATCTACAGAATCTCTTCTCATTATGAGATATTAGCTCTGTTATTCATCTCACAAATGCAGCCTGAACTGATGAATATTTCCATCATTTTGTGTCTTATATTTTGGTTGAGGAGATGACAAAGAAAATTAATGAATTCAGTGAGGTACGTGTAGACTTCAGAAAGGCTTTTGACAAAGACCTGCACGGTAAGCTTGGTCAATAGGTTAGGCCATACTGGATCTAATGTGTGTTTGGTAAATTGGATCCGACATTTGCTTGGTGATAGGAGGCAGAAGGTGGTGGTCAGGAGGTGCACAAAGGGATCTTAGAGTGCTGAGTTACAGCTCTCAAAAATGGTAATTGTGGTGGATAGGGTATTGAGGAAAGTATTTGACTTGCTTGCCTTCATAAGCTATGGCACTGAGTCTAAGTATTAGGATGTCATGTTGTAACTATACGAAACAGTGGTCAGTTACCACTCCAAAGTTCAAAGAAGATTTATTATCTAAGTATGTATATGTTTCCATATACTATCCTGAGATTCATTTTCTTCCAGGCATCCACAGTATTACAAAGAAATACAACAGCATCAATGAAAAGCTACACATAAAGACTGACAAACAATGCACAAAAGAAGACTAACTGCAAATACAAAAAAAGCAGATAACAATAATAAATAGATAAATACTGAGAACATGAGTTGTGTAGTCCTTGTAAGTGAGTCCATAGTGAATCACTTCAGTGTTGAGGTGAGTGAAGTTATCCATGCTGGTTCAGGAGCCTGGTAATTAAAGGGTAATAACCTGGTTGTGTGGAGCCTAAGGCTCCTCTGCCTCGTTCCCAATGGCAGCAGCAAGAAGAGAGCTTGGTTAGGATGGTGGAGTCCTTGATGATGGATGCTGCTTTCTTGTAGCAGTGCTTCTTTTAGATGTTTTCAATGGTGGGGCTCGATGTGATTGACTGGGTTATACATATTCACTACTTTTCGCAGGCTTTTCCATTCTTGGATCTTGGGTATTGGCCATATCCAGTCCATGATGCAACCAGTCAGAAAACTCTGTGCATCTACAGAAGTTTATCAAAGTTTTAGATGATATGCCTATTCTATGCAAATGTCTAAGGAAGTAGATGAACTTGGCCCCAGACAGATCCTCTGAAATGATAATGCCAAGGAATTTAAAGTTAATGACTCTTTCCACCTCCAATCCCCTAATGAGGATTGGCTCATGGACCTCCAGTTTCTTTCTCCTGTGATAAATAATCTGTCCTTTGGTTTTGCTGGTGTTGAGTGAGACGTGCTTGTGGTCCCCTTCGATGAGGTTTTCAATCTCCCTCCTATATGCCAATTTGTTGGCCACATTTTTATGTGACCAACAACAGTGGTGTCATCAACAAACTTAAATATGGTAGTGGAGCTGTACTTAGCCTCACAGTCATAAGTATAAAGCGTGTAGACTAAATGGCTAAGCACACAGCCTTGTGGTGAATCTGTGCTGAACGTGATTGTAGAGGAGCTATTATTGCCAATCTGGACTGCAAGTGAAGAATTCAAGGATTCAGTTGCACAAGGAGATATTGAGGCCTAGATCATGGAGCTTATTGATTAGTTTCAAGGGGATGGTAGTGTTGAATGCTGAGCGATACTCAATTGAAGAGCTTCCTGATATATGCATCTTCACTGTCCGGATGTTCCAGGGCTGTATGAAGAGCCAAAGAAATAGTATCTGTTGTGATAGTAGGCAGATTGGAGCAGATCTAAATCGCTCCTCAGGCAGAGGTTTCTTGACCAACTTCTCAAAACACTTCAGCACAGCTGCTGGATGATGGTCATTGAAACAGTTTACTATGTTCTTATTGGACACCGGTATAACTGAAGTATTGTGTCTAGTTCTGATCATCACACTACAAGAATGATATGGTAGCAATAGTGACAGTAAAGACGAGTTTCACCATGTATTTGCCTGGAATGGAAGCTTTATTGATATACAGAAATTGGTAGGTTAATGTTATTCTTATGCAAGAGGGTGACCTGATGTAAGTTTATAAAATTGAGGGGCATAGTCTCTTTTTTCTATGATCAGGGAGTCTAAAACTCGAGGACATAGGTTTGAGGTGAAAGGGGAAAAAGGTGAGGGGAAAGGTTTGTACAGAAGGTGGTGGTTAAATGCAGCAGTCTCCTGGAGGAAGGGATAGAGGTAGATACAATCACAATGTTTAAAAGACATTTTAACATGTACTTTGATAGGAATGGATCAAAGGTTTATGGGTCTAATAAGGCTATGGGATGAGAGTAGGATAGGTGGGACAAGGTCTGCCATGAGACACATTAACTTGCTGTCCAACACTTACTGATTTTTGAGCAGTGACTAATCGGAGATCTGAAGTGTGAGAAGACGAGGCTCACTTAGGCTTGCCAATTGAGTACATAAGGCATCGACTCGTGGCAGTTTGGTGTTTTGAAGAGGCCAGTGTTACGAAAACCCCGTAACCAGGTAACTTACCAGCAAAGATAGATGGATCAGCTGAGTCGGATGCTACTATTTTCAAAAGTTTTATTAATAAAGGGGCACAAAAATTAAGGTTAATACAAACATTCAGATAACATGCGTCAATACTCAATCTAAAACGCAGGTACATTAATAATCACTCAGAAATAAGCTCTTTCGTTGTCTAGGGTATATAATACTGAGTCCAATTGGAAATATAAAGAGTCACTCTGAAGTCTGCAGGCTTTTCTCTTTTGGTTTCACGTGTTGGAGAGAGAGAGAGATAAAACGGAAAAACTTGCCGTTTACATCCGTGGAATCAGGGGAGCGATCTTCCCCGTTGTTAGTTAAAAGCGCTCTTCCGTTGGTTCCAGCCACAAACCCCGCATTCGGAATTTAACGCACGTGGCTTATTTCAAAATGGCTTCCCGTTCCCACGGGAAGCGTTATCGTGCTTCTTGGTGTCTCCTTGGTGCGTCTGAGGGTCGTCCTCTTTCAGACCCTTCTTTATACTGCCTCACGGGATCTCAGGTGTCAATCAGGTTGCAGGTGATGCAATCTCTCTCTCAACCAGCCCACTTTGCCCGAGGGCTTTACAATGTCCCTGCGAGTTGGCACGTCTGCAGTTCCCAGGTGTCTCCTGAGAACAATGCCACAGTCACCAGCTTTTGTCCCAGTGGAATGCGGTATCCAGCACGTCGCTGTCTTTCCATTTCCTGTGTCCATTCAGCCTGTCTCTCTCTCTTGCTCTCTCTCGGGTCATTGACCCCCCTTTCACTAGGGCTCTTGCAATTCTCACAAAGGAGGGGGCTGGTATCATAACACCTCCCCTCTTAAAAAGGTTTTTACCAGCGGTTAAAACCCAGAGTGGTACAGTCTTACAGAAATTTTGAATCTAACACAATACAGAAGCTTTTCTTTTCACTAAAGAGTAATACAGTTATACATTCAAGTCAGCATCTAAACAGTTAACAATTACAGTGTCCCTTTATTTAATATCTTAACATTGCGTACCGTACTAAAGTCTTGTAACATCAGACTTCATCTCAATAACCAGCTTATTTATTTGCTTTCTTCAGCAACATAACTAAGGAGGTGTGATCTTAGCTTAGGTGCATCTACAAAAGTTTATGCGAATACTAATCGTTTCGGTCGGTTTACTTCGCCGGCAGGTCTCCAAAGGTCTGTCTTTATTATTCACAGGCTTTGGCGCAACCCGTAAAACCTGCTTTGCTGTTTAAAAAAAATGGCATCCCCATTAACCGTCACCTCTTTTCTGGCGAGTCCCCCCGTTGGGACTTTGAGTAATTTGGCGTGGTGAACTCCCGCCCGCCTCGTTCATCGGGGCTATTTTTTCAACACCATGCCCCAAACTGTCAAGACCCTTCAGGCTATTTGTTTTTAATTCCAACTCCTCTTTCAGGTAGCATTTCGAATGCAACCTCTTCACACCCCACCCTGGCGTAACAATAGAGTGGGGGGCCCCGCTATTTCCCGACTCACTCTGTGAGCGATCTGCCAGGTTTAAAATTTCTTCCTTCGACTTGGGAACTACAGACTTTCCGTTTCCTTCAATAACAATCCTCATTCCCCCCTTAAATTCGGCATTAACCTTGGCCCCACTCTCGAATACAAACACCGTGGAACTCACACTTCCCACGGTTACCAAGGTTAACCCTTTTCCTACTGAACCAACCCTATCTGATCCACAAAGACGGCCGCCCCGTCCCCCTGAATCAAACACCTCAGACTTCCCCTGAGCTCTGTTACCAGGTTCAGCACCACGTGCGCCCCCATCTTGGACACACTCAAACGGGACATTGGCCCCTTCCAGGCTCTCAACACCCGTACCTTTTTCAAATTCTAACGTCCCCCGATCCTTCCAGTTACTCTCTAGGCAGCCCCCCGTTGGGGAAGGCGCAACCCTGCGAGCTGAAACAACCTCCTCGGCCATTTCAGCTGACTTCTCCACAGCAAGGATACCCTTCCTCTCTAAGACTGCCCTCATTTCACTCTCGAGACCATCGAGAACACCTTTAGAACTCTGAACTTCTTCAAACAATTCTGCCAAACCAGACAGATTAACCATGTCCAACTCTGGACATTTTAACAACTTTATCCGTTTCTCAACTTTAGTTCCTACCTCTAGGACCTTTCTCTTCACTAAGGGCAGGGCTATTTCCTCTCCCTTACCCCCCTTTACTTTACTGCTTTCTGTTTTACCACCCTCGGAACCCTCATGGTACAGGGTCGGTAAAAACATCTTGGCCAGATTACTGCTGGCCCGATTTAAACTGCTCACTGCTTTTCTGGACAGGCTGCGTGTGACCGCGCATGCGCGATAGCTTTGGGACTCTAGGGGCGGGGCCTCAACTATCAGGGCGGTTCCCATCTTCCCACCCGCGAGGTCATTACCCAACAGGAGGTCCACGCCCTCCCCCGGTAACTCCGGCAGGACTCCTAGCTCCACAGGTCCCGACACCAACTCGCAATCGAGAAAGACCCTATGCAAAGGCACGACCGTGATCTGGTTCCCGATTCCTCTCAGGGCAACCTCCCCCGTCCGAGGGCCGAAATTTAACACATTACGGCTAATTAACGATAGTTCCGCCCCCGTGTCTCTCCAAATTCGTACAGGGATGGGGGGGTCCCCTTCCCTCAAAGACACGGTTCCTTCGGAACTAAATGTCTCCCGCCCCTCCGGTACTCCATCTACCTGGGGCCCTCTTGTCAACGTCCTGATTACCACTGCACGCCCGATAGGGATCGCTGCTCTCTCCCTCTCTGGCTCCTTTCTCAGAGCAAAGCACTTTGATGCAATATGTCCCACCTTTCCACAATTAAAACAGTTTAAACCAGGAGATCTCCAGGTTTCCTGTCTGTTATCCTCACTTTTTGTGCTAGCTCCCGGTGGAGTTTCTCCCTTAGCCGGCGGACTGTCCCTACCATTCCGACGGTCTCTCGGGTAACTTTTTGGCGAGGAAAACTTTGTCTTGTGGGTTAGGGCATATTCATCTGCGAGCCTAGCCATCTCTGAGATGGACTGATTCGTCCTCTCACTTAAATACATTCGGATCTCTTCCGGAACGCAACTTTTAAATTCCTCAATCAAAACTAGCTCCCTGAGACGCCCATAGTCCTCGGCCACCTTTTCAGCTGTGCACCAACGATTCAAGAGCACACCCTTCTCATGGGCTAGCTCGGTATACGTTTGATTCCACCCTCTTTTTAAATTTCGGAACCTTTGTCTATACGCCTCAGGTACTAACTCGTAACCTCGGAGAATGGCCTCCTTTACTTGATCATAATTCCCGTCCCTTTCTGTGGGCAGCGCGGCATATACCCGCTGTGCTTTTCCTCGTAACACACTTTGTAACAACGCCACCCATTGCTCTCTGGGCCACTGCTGATTCTCTGCCACCTTTTCAAAGAGCAAGAAATAACTATCAACATCCGTCTCCTCGAACGGGGGGACCAACCTCAACGCCCGACTAATATCAAACCCCTCTTTCTCTCCCCCTTGAGTTCTTCGCTCTTGTTTCCGCCTGTCCAGCTCCAATTCATAGTTCCTCTGTTTCTCTCTCTCTTCTGCTTCTAGCTGCTTTAGTTTGAACACCTGCTCTCTTTCCCTCTCGGCTCTCTCGGCTTCTCTCTCTGCAGCCTTCTGAGCTGCGTCTATTTCTAGCTGCTTTATTTTAAACTCATGTTCCAGCCTTGCTTTCTCCAACTCTGCCTGATTTGTCCCACTCACTAATCTCCTTTCGGGAATATTTTCCAAATCCTCAGCTGTAAACACCTTCTTCCCAACGTAATGCTGTTGTATGACCCTTAGCACTTCCTGCTTTTTCATTGCTGGCTTCACCGCTGTGAGGTCTAAGGCCTGCGCCAAACTTACTAAGTCTGATTTTGTAGCCTTCCCTAGCGCCTCTACCGTCGGGTTTCTCCTAAATTCCGACACATCCATCTTTGCTGGTTTTTCTGTCTGGCTACCTGCGTACCAGATCCAAATTATTATTTTTTTTGACTTACAATCCCGATTGACTGACCTCCCCCTTTTTGGTGTCAAATCCCGAGACGAGAACCCCACTTGTTACGAAAACCCCGTAACCAGGTAACTTACCAGCAAAGATAGATGGATCAGCTGAGTCGGATGCTACTATTTTCAAAAGTTTTATTAATAAAGGGGCACAAAAATTAAGGTTAATACAAACATTCAGATAACATGCGTCAATACTCAATCTAAAACGCAGGTACATTAATAATCACTCAGAAATAAGCTCTTTCGTTGTCTAGGGTATATAATACTGAGTCCAATTGGAAATATAAAGAGTCACTCTGAAGTCTGCAGGCTTTTCTCTTTTGGTTTCACGTGTTGGAGAGAGAGAGAGATAAAACGGAAAAACTTGCCGTTTACATCCGTGGAATCAGGGGAGCGATCTTCCCCGTTGTTAGTTAAAAGCGCTCTTCCGTTGGTTCCAGCCACAAACCCCGCATTCGGAATTTAACGCACGTGGCTTATTTCAAAATGGCTTCCCGTTCCCACGGGAAGCGTTATCGTGCTTCTTGGTGTCTCCTTGGTGCGTCTGAGGGTCGTCCTCTTTCAGACCCTTCTTTATACTGCCTCACGGGATCTCAGGTGTCAATCAGGTTGCAGGTGATGCAATCTCTCTCTCAACCAGCCCACTTTGCCCGAGGGCTTTACAATGTCCCTGCGAGTTGGCACGTCTGCAGTTCCCAGGTGTCTCCTGAGAACAATGCCACAGTCACCAGCTTTTGTCCCAGTGGAATGCGGTATCCAGCACGTCGCTGTCTTTCCATTTCCTGTGTCCATTCAGCCTGTCTCTCTCTCTTGCTCTCTCTCGGGTCATTGACCCCCCTTTCACTAGGGCTCTTGCAATTCTCACAAAGGAGGGGGCTGGTATCATAACACCAGTCAGCAATCAGCTAAGTAAAATAAGGCAGGGGCAAGTGGAGCAGGCATCATTGGAGTGGACAGTGTTAGAGCGAGGATTTTGAGGCTTTGACTCTTTGAAGTTTCAACAAGCAGAGGCTTCAGACAGAAAAAGCAAGAAACTATCAGTAGTTTTTTTTTCCACAGTTGATTTATTGCTTTACCTTCTTTACATTTGCTCAGAAAAGTAAGGATGCCAGGTAGGATAGCTGAATGCTTCTTTTGTGGGATGTACAAAGGCAGGGAGACCTCCAGTGTTCCTGACAACTATACTTGTAAGAAGTGCATCCAGCTGTAGATTCTAGTACTCTGCTTTAAGAAGCTGGAACTGGATGAACTCCAGATCATTTGGGAGGTGAGAGAATGATGTGGAGAGGTAGTGACACCCAAGGTGCGGACACAGGTGCCTGGGTGACAGTCAGCAAGGAGAAAAACATTAAACAGCCAGCACAGAGCCATCCTGTGGCTATTCCCCTCAACAACAGGTACACACTTTGGATACTGTTCGGGGACAGGGGGATGACCTAGCAATAGAAAGTCACAGTGGTCAGGACTCTGGCACTGAGTTTGGCTCTGTGCCTCAGAAGGAAAGAAGGGGGAGAAGAGGCAACCTGTGGTGTTAGGGTATTCATTAGTTAGGGGAACAGAAAGGAAGTTCTGTGGACAAGAATGAGATTCCTGGTTGGTATGGTGCTTCCTGGGTTTCAGGGTCCAGGACATCTCGGATCGATTTCTCAGCATTCTTAAGTGGAAGGTGAACAGCCAGAGGTAGCGGTAGGTAAAAATGCATAGGTAGGAAGAATGATGATGTTCTGCAAAATGAGTTTAGGGAGTTAGGTGCTAAGTTAAAAAGCAGGGTCTCAGGATTGCTACCTGTGCATGTGCTAGTGAGGCCAGAAATAGGAAGGTTATACAGTTTAACTTGTGGTTAAGGAGCTGGTGTAGGAGGAAGAAACGATTTGCACCTAAAATGAAAACTGGAGGGGGACTAATATCCTAGCGCCAAGGTTTACTAATGCTGTCTGGGGAGGGGGTGGGGAGGTGTTAGTAAACTAGAGTAGCAGAGGGATGGTAACCAAAGTGCCAGAACAAATCATGTAGAGGTTGTGGAGACAGATCTTGTTAAGACCTCAGATAAAGTCTGAAATCAAAAGGATGAGAATGGTGCAACTCATGACCTGAGCTGCCTACATTTCAATGCAAGAAGTATCATAGGAAAAGCAGATGAGCTCAGGGTTTGGACACAACACATGGAATTATGATATTATAGCCATTACTGAGACTTGATGGCAGCAGGAGCAGGACTGGCAGCTCATTATTTTGGGGTTCTGTTATTTTAGACCCGACAGAGCAGGAGGGATTGAAGGAGGAGGGGTGGCATTACTAGTTAGGGAAAATATTACGGCAGTGCTCAATCAGGAAAGACTGGAGAACTCTTCTAGTGAGGCTTTATGGATGGAATTGAGGAATAAGAAAGGTATGACCTTGTTAATGGGGCTATATTATAGACCACCCAATAGTCTACAGGATTTAGAGGAACAGATTTGCAGAGAGATCACAGGCTGTTGCAAGAAACCTAAGGTTGTTTTAGCAGGTGATTTTAACTTTGCACATATTGACTGGGACTCCCACGCTGTAAAAGGACTAGATGGGATAGAGTTTGTCAAATGTGTTCAGGAAAGTTTGTTGAATCAGTACGTAGAATTCCCAGCAAGAGAGTGTGCGATACTTGATCTGCTATTAAGGATTGAGATAGACAAGTAAACACTTTGCATCTAGTGATCATAATGCCATTAGTTTCAAAGTAAATATGCAAAGAGATAGATCTATTCCACAGGTTGAAATTCTAAATTGGAGAAAGGCCAAATCTGATGGTATCAGAAAGGATCTTGTAAGTGTGGATTGGAACAGCCTGTTTTCTGGCAAAGTTGTACTTGGTAAGTGGGAGACCTTCAAAAGTGAAATATTGAGAGTACAAAGTTTATATGTGCCTGTCAGAATAAATAGTAAAGACAACAGGTTTAGGGAACCTCAGTTTTCAAGGGATATTGAGGCCCTGGTTAAAGAAAAGAATTAAGGTGCATGGTAGGTCAGAACAATTGAGGCACTTATGAAATATAAGAAGTGCAAGAGAACATTTGAGGAAGAAATCAAGAGAGCTGAAAGAAGGCATTAGGTTACCCTAGCAGACAAGGTGAAGAAGAATCCTAAGGGATTCTGCAGATACGTTCAGAGCAAAAGGATTGTAAGGGACAAAATTGGTCCTCTGGAATATCAGAATTGTAATCCATTCATGGAGTCAAAAGAGATGGGGGAAATCTTAAATACATTTTTTGTATCTATATTTACTCAAGAGACGGAAACTGATCTGTAGAAGTGAGGCAAAGCAGCGTCAACTTCCTGAACCCTATACAGATTGCAAAGGAGGTGGCTTTGTGGCAAATCAGGGTGAAGCAATCCCCAGGGCCTGACAAAATGCTCTCCCAGGAAGCAGAGATTCTAGCAGACATATTTAAATCAGCCTTAATGACAAGTGAGGTACCAGATGATTGAAGGATAGCTAATGTTGTTTCTGCTGTTTAAGAAAGACTCCAAAGATAAATCAGGATATTTTAGGCCTGTGAACCTGATATCAGTAGTGGGAAATTTATTAGAAAGTGTTCTAGGGCACCAGATAGATATATGAGTATTTGAAGAGGCATGGGCTGATTAGGGATAGTCAGCATGGCTTTGTGCATGGTAGGTCATGTCTAACCTATCTTACAGAGTTTTTTGAGGAAATTACCAGGAAAGTTGATGAAGTCAAGGCAATTGATGTTGTCTATTGGACTTCAGCAAGGCATTAAGACTATAAGATATAGAAGCAGAAATAGGCCATTTGTCCATCAAGTCTGTTCTGCCATTTTGTCATGTCTGATCCAACTTTTCCTCTCAGCCCCAATTTCCTTCCTCCTCCCCATATCCCTTCATGCCCTGACCAATCAAGAATCCATCAACCTCTGCCTTAAATATACATAAAGACTTGGCCTCTACAGCTGCCTGGGGCACAGAATTCTACAGATTCACCATTCTCTGGCTAAACAAATTCCTCCCCATCTCCGTTCTAAAAGCATCCTCTGGTTTTAGACTTTCCCACCACAAGAATCATCCTCTCCACATCCACTCTATCAAGGCCTTTCACCGTTCAATAGGTTTCAATGAGATCACTGCTTATTCTTCTGAATTCTATTGAATACAGGCCCAGAGTCATCAAACACTCTTCAAAAGTCATTCAATCCTGGAATCAATTTTGTAAATCTCCTTTAGTCACTCTCCAGTTTCAGCACATCCTTTCTAAGATAAGGGGCCCAAACCTGCTTGCAATACTCCAAGTGAGGCCACACTAGTACTTTATAAAGATTCAACATTATAAACCCTACTTTTATATTCATGTACTCTTGAAATGAATGCTAACATTGAATTTGCTTTCCTCACCACAGACTCAAACTGCAAATGAGCCTTTAGGGAATCCTGTACAAGGACTTCCAAGTCACTTTACACCTCAGTTTTTTGTACTTTCTCTCCATTTAGAAAATAGTTAACCCTTTCATCTACCAAAGTGTATGACCAACTGATTCTCTTTTGTCTATTCTGCCTGTTATCTCCTCAAAGAATTCCGACAAATTTGTCAGGCAAGATTTTCCCTTGAGGAAACCATGCTGACTGTGGCCTATTTTTATCACTTGCCTCCAAGTAACTTGAGATCTCATCCTTAATAATTGACTCCAACATCTTCCCAACTACTGAGGTCAGACTAACTGGCTTAGTTTCCTTCTGCCTCTCCCTTCTTGAAGAGTGGAGTGAAACTTGCAATTTTCCAGTCTTCTGGAACTATTCCAGAACCTAGTGATTCTTGAAAGATTATTACTAATGCTTCCATGATCTCTTCAGCCACCTCTTTCATAACTCTGGGGTTTACACCTTCTGGTCCAGATAAACCAGACCTTTCAGTTTCCAAGAACCTTCTCTCTGGTTATGGTAACTTCACACACTTCATGCCCTCTGACCTGGAACTTCCACCATACTGCTGGTGTCTTCCACAGTGAAAACTGATGCAAAGTACTTATTCAGTTCATCTTCCATTTCCTTGTCCCCATTAATGCTACAGCATTGTTTTTCAGCCATCCGATTTCCACCCTCGCTTCTCTTTTATGAAGAAACTTTAGGTATCTTCTTTAATATTATTGGCTAGCTTACTTCCGTATTCCATCTTTGCCTTCTTTATGACATTTTAGTTGCCTTCTGTTGGTTGTTAAAGGTTTCCCAATCCTCTATCTTCCCACTAATTTTTGCTCTTCTATATGCCCACTGTAATACTGATACTTTAGCTTTTCCTTCTCAAATTTCAGGGTGAATATGGTCATATTATGATTATTTTCCTCTACGGATATCTTAAACTCTCTAATCAAATCTGGTTTGTTGCACAACACCCAATCCAGAATATCTGATTCTCTAGTGAGCTCTACCTCAAGCTGGTCTGAAAAGCCATCTCATTGACACTCTAGAAATTCCCCCTCCTGTCATACACCGCCTGCCTGATTTTCCCACCTGCATCTTGAAGTCCCCCATGATTACTATAAAATTGCCCGTTTGGCATGCATTTTCTATTTCCCACTGAAATTTGTAGGCCATGCCCTTGCTGTTGTTTGGGGATCTGTATACAACTTCCATCAGGGTCTTTTTACCCTTGCAGTTCCTTAGCTCTATCTACAATGATTCAACACCTTCCAACCCTATATCATCTTTCTATTGATTTGATTTCATTTTTTAGCAACAGAGAAACGCTGCCCCCTCTGCCTTCCTGCCTATCCTGTACCAAACGCGTGTAGTAAATGTAGAATAAATGATGTTGAAATTGATAAGGTATCTGAAACAAAATTTTTAGGAGTGGTAATAGATAAATAAATTAAGCTGGAAACCAAATATAAATTATGTCAAAGCAAAAATGTCAAAATCTATTGCAATACTGTACAAAGCGAAAGATTTCTTAAATCAGGAATCTTTGCATACATTTTACTGTTCACTTATAGTCCCATACATGACTTACTGTATAGAAATCTGGGGACATACATACAAAACAAATACAAACTAAATGCGAGCTTGATTTCAATGTTTAAGAGAAGTTGGATAAGTACACGGATGGTAGAGGTATGGAGGGCTATGGTCCCAGTGCAGGCCGATGGGAGTAGGCACTTTAAATGGTTTGGCATGGACTAGATGGGCTGAAGGACCTGTTTCTGTGCTGTATTTTTATATAACTATTATAGCATCTACAGTTTTCGGATTTTCTTTATCAATAATTTGGTGAGAGTATCAGAACTGAGAAGAAGCAGAGCATATCTATGGTAGGCAGGTGGTTGGGATGGATCATGTTCTGTACCTCACCATGAATGTTGCCTGGAAAACTAAGGGATTGCATTATTTATTGGAAGGAAGGCTTGGAAACATGAGATAAAGCAGAAAATGCTGGAAATACTCAGCAGGTAAAGCCACAGCTGTGGGAAGAGACACTGAGCTAACTCTTCAGTTCGAAAATTCCTTCATCAGAACTGGGAAGGAGATGCAGGAACTTGGATGGTCACAGTGGCCTCTCCAGGTCATAGAAATGGTGCAAGTGTGTGTCTTAATTGTTTCCCTTGTGATCGGAAGACCCTGTTGGACATTAGTAATACAAATTACTGTTAAGTCCGGTTCATTAGTTCATCTGCAAGATTGACGGTGGTGGGGGCTCCGTGGCCTGGGTAGTTGTGTGGAACTTGCCCTCATGCCGCAGCATCATCTGTTACAGCCACCCGGGGAGGAGGGGCTGCAGACAGTGTAAGAGTGAACAGAGGTATGGTGGCTGTGCTGGAATCTGTGCAAGGTGGAGGTTGGTCCTTGCAAACCAGCTGACTCGTCGGTACTGCTTTCCAGTGTTCAGTTCCTGGAAGACGAATTACCTTCGTCTGAACTGACCCAGTGCGAGATGAGGAACTGCCACATATTTGTTCTTGCAGAAATGTGGCTCTGGGACACCATTCCATGCAGCATCAATCTTCAGACCATGCCACTCAAAGACTTCTTGTAATATTATTTTTATCACCGTTTGTGCTATCATAACAGTATTTGCTGTTTGTCACTGTATGTGTTGTATTTTGCACCTTGGCCCGGAAGAACACTGTTTTGTTTAGCTGTATTCCTGTGTATCATTGAATGACAATTAAACTTAAACTTGAACTTAAGTTGCTTATCCAACAAATCAAGCAGAGTGTGTCCTCCATTGTCAGAGGGGAAACAAAGTTCAGTGAAATTTATTATCAGAGTACATACGTGTCACCACATATAACACTGAGATTCTTTTTCTGTGGGCATTCTTAGTAAATCTACAGAACAGTAGCTGTAAACAGTAAACATCAGGAACTATAAACTGTAAAACATAGCAAATGCAGGTATAAGTAAATAGCAGTAAATAACAAGCATGAAATAACAATATAACAGAGTCCTTAAATGAGTGTAGTTATCCCCTTTTGTGCAAGAGCCTGATGGTTGAGAGGTAGTAACTGTTCTTGAACCTGGTGGTGCAAGTCCTGGGGTTCCTGTACCTTCAACCTGTTGGCAGTAGTGAGAAAAAAGCATTACCTGGGTGGTGAGGGTCTTTGATGATGGATGCTAAATGAAAAACAAGCTGAGCCAATGTCACAGCTGAGTGACTGACGTATACAAATCAAGTTACCTTGATTTGTAGAATTCAATATTGAGTCCAGAAGGCTGCATCATGCAAAGGTAGGAGATGAGGTGCTGTTCCTCAAGACTGCATCGAGCCTCACTAGATACAATATGGTACAGAAGGCCATAGACTGCTAAGGCAGAGTGGGAGGGAGATGGAGAATTAAAGTGGCAAGTAATAGGAAGCTGAGAGTCACCCCTGCAGGCTAAACATGGGCATTCTGCAAATTGTTTACCTAATATGTGTTTGGCTTCTCCACTGAAGAGGAAACCACATTGTGAGTACCAAATGGAAGAAATGAATAGCTGCTTCACTCAGAAAGATGGCTTGGGTCCCTGAAGGTGTGAAGTTGGTTTCTCAGATCCTCACAGATGCAGCCTAACATTCTGAATATTTTCAGTATTTTATGTTCTTGTTCCAGATTTCAGCATCAGATTTCCAGAATCAGACAAAATAACCAGAAATGATCAGTATCATGTTTCATTCACAGTATGGTCAATTCTCAATCGTGCATCAAAGAAAATAAAATGCATTATGCAATTGAGATCCCAGACAAAAGTTTCAGTTAGTAGCTACCTGACATTAGTGTTGGATCAAGATTAATTTAGGATAAAATGGATCATTTGTTTTGATTTAGTACTTCCAGTACAAATAGTAATAAGCAAGTTCCACGCAGTTCATTGTCATGCCTAAGGGCTCGTGCATGGTTTTGACCTAAGAATGTGACATAAATTAATTGACCTACAGCACTTTTGCTACTTGAGAATATTAAGACAATTTAACTGAGTTCAAAAACTTGCTGGGTGTGAGGAGTCATGTGATGAAGCCCCAATTTAAGCATTCTACAATACTAATGATTAGCTTAAATGGTATTAAACACCAATATTAAGAATGGAAGGTTATCAAAAGATGTCAAGATTAAATCAAAATACATGCTGCAGCACAGGTAATGTTTCATAGTTTATTTGAAGAAATTATTAAATCATGTCAGATGTCAAGAAAATATTCCTCTTTTAACAAATTCCAAAAAAAAGCATCAACTGTCATATCTCATAAAACCAACTTCTTTGTAAATTTTCTCATTTGCTTTATAGCCAATCTTATCATCTATGAATTACAGTGAATGGTAAATATATTAGCTACAGATTTTTTTCAAGAAAGTAATAGCCACACAGTTGCTTTCTGTCATTAATGGTGCCCCATATATTGCACAAGCAAGAATGTTGGTGAGTGGAATGACCTTTTTGAAAATTTGCATAACAACCTAAAATATTGACTATCCCTTTGTATCAGGTTCTAGTCCCCTTGTATAATAGCTCTTAAACCATGGTGTCATATTTTATAAAGTGAACAGAACCAAGAAATGAAGATTCATTGCCTGGCAAAGTTGGCTCATCCAACTGCAGAGTAACATCTGTTGTCCTAAGAAAGTTACACAATTTGTCTTTCACATTCTCAGACATTTCAGCTATTCATCTTTGAACAAAGTGCAATTGATTTAATTGTTTGATCTGTTGACTTATGTAAAACTGTACTCAGAATTTCCCTTACTGCTGGCAGAATCAGTTCTTCTCCATTTGTATGGAACTTCCCAGATTTGGCAATGAGCAACAGAATGTTGTATGAAGCACACAAATCATCACTGTTTTGTTGTGAAGTGCTGGCAAACATGTTTTGAAGTGTTTTCCATGTCTGAAAGTTTTCATAGTGACTGAAAATAAGTCAAGGTCTTGTTTGCTCTATCAGAGTGTATCTCATCACATATTCAAGAAGCCTTGAAAAAGTTTTTTCACACAACAGATATATTGACTACTGTTGGTTGCTTGCTGCTGGTATAAATCCATATTTCAAAAGCTCCACACCATACTGTCTGCACTTCCTTTTCATTTCTTGTGCTTCTGCCATCTTCGTTATAGATTAATGACCACAGTCAATCGTCTGTTGTTTAAGTCGAACCTCAAGAACTGCAGTCAACAAAGGGGATAGTTATGACGTCAACGTAGTTCAAGCTAAACCTGACTCTCTGCCTGAAGATACATAAAGTGGGACAGCAATATCTCAGCTCTTAAGATTTTACTATTGGGCAGTTAATATACGGTATTTAATATTCTGGACACAAGAATCGACTACAGCTGCTTGCCCACAATGGGTAAATTTGGAATGTAAATCTGTGCAAGATTTTTCACTGATCTCAATCTTAGGATCTTCACTTCCTTTTTCGTTACTCAAAATGAATAAACAGATAACTAATCCCATAGTCAAGTATACATTACGAATTTGGTTTCAATTTCGTAAATTTTTTGGCTTGAATAAGTTTATGCTGTCATGTCCTATAATATCTAACTACTTTTTTCGGCCTTCATCTTTAGATCAAGCTTTTCTTTTATGGAAAACAAAAGGTATAACATGTTTTCGTGATCTGTTTTTGGATGATAATATTATGTCCTTTGAACAGCTATCTAATAAATATAATTTACCTAAACCCATTTTTTTTAGATATTTACAAGTCAGAAATTTTCTGTATAATGAATTAAAGTCTTTTTCGAAAGAATGTCCATTGGACATTACAGAAAGAATTTTAGCCCTCAATCCTTGTCAAAAGGGTTTAGTAGCTATCATTTATAATATGATTATGAGTGTACAGCCTGATGTATCAGAAAAAATTAAGAAGGAATGGCAAGAAGAATTGCATTGTCCTATATCTACTGAGCAATGGGAAAAAATTTTATCATTGGTAAATTCGTCCTCTATTTGTGCTAAACATGCCCTAATACAATTTAAGGTTGTACATAGAGCTCACATGTCTAAAGATAAACTTGCTCGATTTTATTCTTATGTTAATTCTACCTGTGACAGATGTCATTCTGATGTTGCTTCATTGACTCATATGTTTTGGTCTTGTCCTTGTTTACAAAATTATTGGAAAGATATTTTTAATATTATTTCAAGAGTTTTAAATATCAATTTCCAACCGCATCCTTTTACTGCAATTTTTGGTTTACCAATGATAGATAATAATCGTCTATCCACTTCATCTCAACGAATGATTGCATTTGTTACATTAATGGCTAGAAGATCTATTTTACTGAATTGGAAAGAAATTAACACTGCAACTGTATTTCAGTGGTTTTCTCAAACTGTTTCTTGTTTAAGTTTAGAAAAAATTAGAAGCGTGGTTTTTGATTCTTCAGTTAAATTTGAGGAAACTTGGAGACCATTTATTCAACATTTTCATATGAGTTAAATGGTCTGATCCTGAACCTTACTGTTATTATCCTTAATTATTTGGATGGAGGTTCAGAGTTATCGGCACTACTGTATGTATTTAACATTATGCAATTGCCCATGTTGGTTAGTTTTTTTGTAAGTTTTCTTTTAGTTTTTTTGGTTTTTTTTTCTCTTTTTCTCGATTCTTTTACATTAATACTATGAGTTTGGGAGGCCTTATATATTGATTATTACATATCTGATTGTCTATTTAAACTATTAATTATGTACTCTCAAACGTTTTATATTCATATTTCACTTATGTTTTTCTTAAAATTAATAAAAAGATTTAAAAAGAAAAGAAAAAGCAATATCTCAGCTGGGTCATGGATTAGGGAAATGCAATTAAAATCATTTGAAAGGACAGATTCTGAACTTTACCCAATTGAGCACTATGCCCTAATTCACAGGAATGGCGTCACTGTGTGATTAGAGTATGGGAATTGTACTGGCTAACACTGTCCTACAATAGTAAGTGGCAATAATGCACAGGCTATGCCCGGATATAACATGATTTCTTCAATCCAGATTTCTCATGATATGCCATATACAGAAGTGTCACAATGCTTTTCAACAACTTCGAGCTCAGTATAAGAGAGCTCTGGGATAGCAAGATATTATGAGACTACAAGATCATTTAATCAATAATGAGGAACTGAGGATCAAATGGTTATAATAAGTAATGAATTTCCACCACCCCAAGGGGGCGATATCTCCCACTTTAAGAAGCACTAAGTTTATCATTTCTGATGTTTCTTCTCCAAAAGATTCTACTTACAGTTGGTAGAAAATCAGGAAAAGTAAGTAAAAGTAAATTGTGTTTCTACAGATACTTAAGAATTTCTTGAACAGTGATGCCTGTATTTTAGGAAAATTATTTCTGAAACTGAACTAACGGCTAAAAATTTTTTTTTGCATCACTAGACTCTCTACTCTGGAGGATGAAATTAACCAAAAAGCTATAGAAAAACAAGATCATATTCCAAGCAGTTACATTCCAGTTGTTGGTGACATTTGCTTGGCACTCTGTACAACAAAGAGGTAACAATCAGACAACTTTATAAACATTTCTGTAGCTTTTTTATGCATGTCAAATAGATAAGTGTTTAATTTTTGTTCTCATTCTAAAACCATTATAGTACACACAATAAACCCAACCCAGAACAAAAAGTGAGGTGCTGAGGTATGGATCTTCCTTTAAAACAATTTTCTGAGGAAACTGCATGAAACTTCTATGAAGCAAAAGCTTCTTACGGGTTTTACAAATACTTTTAATCTATGTTGCATCATGCTAATCCAATAGGTTAAATTTAACGTGACTTAAGTTTAAAACAAAATAGCCTGGTGTACCATAAACACTAGATTTTGCAAGCTATTGGAACATGTCCCTCCCCTCACCTTTTTCTGGATTCTGTCCCATTAATTTCCAGTTCAGATGAAGGGTCTCGGCCCAAAACGTCGACTGTTTACTCCCCTCCATAGATTCTGCCTGACTTGCTGAGTTCTTCCAGCATCTTTTGGGTGTAGCCTGATGTATCATTTTGATTTGTGCTTCATTAAGGGTGCTGTGCCTTCCCCAAGAGCAGCTTCGGCAGAAGAATCCTGGGGTTAGAACAAGGGTTCCCAACTTGGGCTACAGACTCCTCGGTTAATGGTAAAGGTTTAGGGCATAAAAAGGTTGGAACCCCTGGGTTAGAAGAATACTTTGATCTGTAAACTAACCTTGAATATTCACAGTACTGAATATTCATCCTGTAACAAAAGGCTCAGCACGTGTCACAGTGCTTTAAGGCTCATGTACTCCAGCTGCTAAATATTGATGACCATGTGGCCACTTCCTAAATGTCTGATTTAATTATTAGATTATTAAAATAATTAAAATTAAATAAATAAAAATAAATACAATTAAAATTATTGAAATTTCTCAAGTCCAAGTGAGATGTGTCAATTTATGCTTTGATCCTGCACTGTTAAAATCAAAAGTACTGCCTTAGGCCAAGTTCATTTGCAGGTCTAAAAGATATGGTCCTCATTCCCTAATTGATTTTGAAAGAATAATACCAACTAGAATATAGGGAATGAATGCTTTTTATAGTATTGTTTGTAGGTCAGCCATGTCATGTACTTCATTTAGAAATCTATCAGTTGAGGTTTCTTTAGTTTCCTTAATCTCCTTTCTTTAAAAAAAAATGAAAGTCAGTGGGTAGTGTTTACTTGGATTTTCAAGAGACCTATGGCAAGGGTGTTGCACATGAGGCTGCTCAACAAAATAAGAAAGATTGGTTGACTAGTAGGAGGCAAAGAGTGAGAATAAAGGGAGCCTTTTCTGGTTGGGTGTCGTGACTAGTGGTGTTCCACAGGGTTGGGACCACTTCCTTTCACGTTATATGTCAATCATTTGGATAGTGGAATTGGTGGCTTTGTGGCCAAGTTTACAGATGATACACAAATAGATGGAGGGGCAGGTAGTGTTGAGGAAGCAGGGAGTCTGCAGAAGGAGTTAAACAGATTGGAAGAGTGGACAAAAAAAAATGGCAGATGTAATATCGAATAGGGGAATGTATGGTCATGTACTTTAATAGAAGAAATAAAGGCATAGATTACTTTGTATTTTCTAAGCTGAGAAAATTCAAAATTCAGATGTGTAAAGGGACTTGGAAGTCCTTGTGCAGGATTCCCTAAAGATTAACTTGCAAGTTGAGTCAGTGATAAGGAAGACAAATTCAATATTAGCACTCATTTTTTAGATCTAGATCTTTAGGAGATCTAGGCCTCATATGGAGCCAGTGATCATTAATGGAGAATGTGTGGAGCAGGTTAAGACCTACAAGTATCTGGGAGTACAGTTAGACGAGAAGCTAGACTGGACTGCCAACACAGATGCCTTGTGCAGGAAGGCACAGAGTTGACTGTACTTCCTAAGAAGGTTGGCGTCATTCAATGTCTGTAGTGAGATGCTGAAGATGTTCTATAGGTCAGTTGTGGAGAGCGCCCTCTTCTTTGTGGTGGCGTGTTGGGGAGGAAGCATTAAGAAGAGGGACGCCTCACGTCTTAATAAGCTGGTAAGGAAGGCGGGCTCTGTCGTGGGCAAAGTACTGGAGAGTTTAACATCGGTAGCTGAGCGAAGGGCGCTGAGTAGGCTACGGTCAATTATGGATAACTCTGAACATCCTCTACATAGCACCATCCAGAGACAGAGAAGCAGTTTCAGCGACAGGTTACTATCGATGCAATGCTCCTCAGACAGGATGAAGAGGTCAATACTCCCCAATGCCATTAGGCTTTACAATTCTACCACCAGGACTTAAGAACTTTTTAAAAGCTATTATTAATGCTTTTTGAGATAGTGATTTAGATGCATATCATATTTTTTTTTACTGAGTTAAGTATTGTATGTAAGTAGTTTTGCTACAACAAGTGTATGGGACATTGGAAAAAAAGTTGAATTTCCCCATGGGGATGAATAAAGTATCTATCTATCTATCTATCTATCATTTTGAGAGGACTAGAATATAAGAGCAATGCTGTGATGTTGAGGCTTTATAAGGCATTGGACAAACCACATGAGTACTGTAAGTAATTTTGGGCCCTTATCTAAGAAAAGATGCACTGGTATTAGAGAGGGTCCAGAGGAGGTTCACAAGAATCATTCCAGAATGAAAGGGTTAACGTATGGGGAGTGTTTGTTGGCTCTGGGCCTGTACTCACTGGATTTTAGAAGAATGTCAGCAATGGGGTGGGGAGCCGGGAGGAATCTCATTGAAATCTATTGAATATTGAAAGGTCTGGATAGAATGGATGTAGGGAGCATGTGTTCTATCAGACAGCTGTGGAGGCCACATCACTGAGTATATTTTAAGTGGAGGTTGATAAATTCTCAATTAGTCAGGGTGTCAAAGGTTACAGGCTGAAGGCAAGAGAATGGGATTGAGAGGGATAATAAATCAGCCGTGACAAAATGGCGGGCAGATTCGATGGACCAAATGGCCTCATTCTGCTCCCGTATTTTATGGTCTATTTAAGGTGGTGTAGAGTGAGAATTTTATCAGTGGACTCTTCAAACAAGAATTGCCATGTACTATTTGTGGATTTTGGGACATCCAGCTGGATTTCTTCAAACAGAATTCAACCTTTAATGACAGACGTCCCTGCACTTCCTTTTCAGGTCAGTCTAATTATTACTAATGGCATCAATGTAGACAAATTGTTTAACGTGACTTACATATTTTAACCTTTTTAGGCTGATTATGTGATTAATATAGCATACAATATATGGGGGCTGTGGGATGCAAGAAGTGAAATTGATGGAGCTTTGACATAGATTTCTGATTCTTTGAACCATGGGTCATATATTAGAGGACTGAAGGATGGCTAAAGTTGTACCTTTCTTTAAGAAGTGCTGCAAGGACAAGACAGTGAACTATAGGCTGGTGAGCTTTGCATCAGTATTGGGAAAATTGCTGTTGGGGACTTGGAGACATGATTTATTTACATTTGATAAGCAAAAGACTGATGGAAGATAGCATAACTTTGAGTGTGGGAAGTAGTATCTCACAAATTTGATTGTCTTTATTTTTAAAGAGAGGACCAAGAGGATTGATGAGGGCAGGATGATGGATGTTGTTTGCATGGATTTGAGCAAGTCCTTTGACAAGGTCGCTCATAATAGGCTGCACCATAGGACGAGTTGGCAAAATTGATTAGGTGGTAGGAAACAGTGGGGGTTGTGGAAGATCATTTTTCAGATTACAAGTGCTTCTGGTAAGTGGCATGCCACAAGAATCTGTGCTGGGTTCACTCATTTCTGTCAATGATTTTGGATAAGTATATAGGTGGCACGGTTAGTTAATTTACAGATGACACCAAATTTCGGAGCATGGTGGACAGAAAAAAATTGTTCAAAGTTATATCTGGATACTAATCAAATGGAAAGTGGGCAAAGCAATACCAGATGGAATTGAATCCAGATAAGTACAAAAATAATGTATTTTAAGAAGTTAAACCAGGGAAGGGTATACACAGTGAATGACAGTGGTGATACAGACCAAGTGTTGAAGAGGTGTGCTTGTCTTTATCAGCTAATGAACTAATGAATTGAATACAATAGTTAGGACATGGTGTTATAGTTGTACAGAACTGCAGTATGCAAGTCTGGTTGTCTGGGAGGATATTGATTAATCTTGAGAAGGTGGCAGAAGTGATTCACAATGACTGCCAGGACTGAAGGTCTTGAGTTATAAGGTGAGACTGGATAAGTTGGGGGTATTTTCCCTGGAGCAAAAGAGGCTGATGGTCAGGCTTTTAAAATTATAAGAGACATAGAAAAATACAGCACAATGTTTTGTCGAACCAATTAAATTAGTAATCAAATTGCCAACTAAACTAATCCCTTCTGCCTACCTAAGTAAAGTTCAAAGTAAATTTATTATAAAATTACTTGCACACCATCATATACAACCCTGAGATTAATTTTCTTGCTGCAATTCACAGTAAATACAAGAAACACGATAGTTCAGTTTAATAGTTTCAATAGTTATATTTAGTATCAGAGAACATATGCAATATACAACCTGAAATTCTTGTTCCTCAAAGATATCCACAAAAACAGAATGCCCCAAAGGATGTGACAGTAAAAACGTTAGAACCCCAAAGCCCTTCCATGCACAAGCAGCAGCAAGTCATCAACCCTCCCCCTCCCCAATTACTTAAGCAATAAAAGCATCAGCACCCTCCACCCACCAAGCAAGCAATAGCAAAGCCCCCTAGAAAGACCATGATCTGCAGTACAACAAGAACAAGTCATTTACCCAACAATTCCAACATACCCAGGTGTGCCTGCTCTCTCTCACTATCACTCTCTCCACCCCCTCCCCAATAAAGGGACAGAGAGGTGTCACCTTTCACTACGAGAGGAGGAGACATAACAAAACAGCTCACTGATTTAAGGTGTTAAAGTCTGACATGTCACTTTTTTCTGAGATTTTCTACTCGAGAATTGGCAACAAACTCTCCCCCACCAATGAGAGCAAGAGAGAGAGCGCACGATTTGTCGAGTACAGAGACCCCGACAGCTGATCCACTGTTCCTGATGTTCTGTTTTCTCCCACGATGCTTCATTTGGTGACACCAGTATAGAATTGACTCATCTCCAGGGCCGCAAAGCCTTGGCACACCAAAAGCATGCTTGTCTTCTAGGCCACGTCCTTGGAATATTGAAAAAACAGCCACCAAGAACTAAAATTTGAGTGTAGCTCCAGGTTGGGTCTTTGACAGGACCCCATCCACCTTGAAAACGAAAAAGAGACATTCAAGGTAGAAACAAAGTTTTTTCCACAGATGAGCTCAAAGAAGTTGTGGTTGAGCAGCATTATAGCTCCGCGCATATCTGCCAATGTGTGAAAGACAACAAACAGTGCAAATGCAAAAATAAAGAAAGAAAAAAATAAGAAATAATAATAATATAATGAATATCGAGAATATGAGATGAAAAGTCCTTGAAAGTGAGTCCGTAGGTTGGGGGAAACAGTTCATTGATGGGGTGAGTGAAGTTATCCTCTCTAGTTCAAGATCCTGGTGGTTAAGGGATAATAACTGTTTTTGAACCTGGTGGTGTGGGGCCTGAGGCTCCTGTATCATCTCCCTGATGGCAGCAGTGAAAAGAAAGCATAACCTGGATGGTGGGAATCCTTGATGATGGATGCTGCTTTCCTGCAAAGATGTGCTCAATGGTGGGAAAGGCTTTATTGACTAATTTTTTGTTGGATTTCCCTTTCAAGGGTATTAGTGTTTTCATTCCAGGCCATGATGCAACTAGTCAATATACTCTCCACCAGGCATCTATAGAAGTTAGTCAAAGTTTTAGATGATGTGCCAAATCTTTGCAAACTTCTAAGAAAGTAGAGGCACTGCCATGTTTTCTTCATGATGGCATTTCTCTGCTGGGCACAGGGCAGTTCCTCTGCAAAGATAATGTGAGGAATTTAAAGTTACTGACACTCACCACTTCTGCTGCCCTGTTAAGGATTGGCTCATTGGCCTCTGGTTTCGTCCTCCTGAAGTCAATAATCAGTTCAATATCCTTATCCCTCTATTTTCATCACATTCATGTGCCTATCTAAAAAGTCTCTAAAGCATCTGCCTCCACCACCCCAGGCAGCACATTCTAGTCACCCACTACTCTGTGTTTAATATTAAAAAAATAACTTGCCCCTCATCTCTTTTGAATTTAGCCGCATTCATCTTAAATACATGCTCTCTGGTATTAGACATTTCAACATGTCCACTCAAGCTCTCCCTCTCATAACCTTATAAACCTCTCAGATCTCCCCTCAGTGTCCACCGCTCCAGAGGAGACAACCCAAGTTTGCCTAACCTCTCATTGTAGCACATGCCCTCTAATCCAGGCAGCATCCTGGTGAACCTCTTCTGCAGCCTCTTCAAAGCCGTGACATACTACAGATATGGCCTTACTGAGTCTAATAAAGCTGCAGCATAACTTCCTGATTTTTGAACTCAATGCCTCAACTATAAATCAAAGTTTAAAGTACATTTATTATCATAGTATGTATGCAGTATGCAACCCTGAGATTTGTCTTCCCACAGGCAGCCACAAAACGAAGAAACACCATGGAACCCGTTCAAAGAAAACATCTAATGCCCAACCCGCAAAAAAAGGAACAAATCATGCAAACGGTAAAAAATGAGCAAAAAACATCAAACCCCAGAGACATTGAAACAATCCAGGAATGTTCACTTTAGTTCATTTCAGTCCAATTTAGTGCTGTGGTTTGTTGACTGCAGACTACAGAGCCGGTCTGCTAGTCATACAAAATAACAATCTTTAAAAAAGAGTAACCAAAAAACAGAAACACATATAACATAAACTGCAGAGTCCAACCACAGCCCCAGGTTGATTAAACCTTGCCTGAGACCCAAGACTCCAGCAGCATCAAGCAAGAGGGACAGGTCAAATGCGGGCACCCTTTTCTAAGAGCAGTGAGAGAGGGTCCAGTCAAATGCATGCACCTTCCTCTGGCAGCAGTAAGCAAGAGGCAGAAAGAGAGAACTGTCAAACGCAGGCAGATATCACTGAACACATCCTCGCCTTGTACTCTCGTTCTCATTGATTTCAATCTTGCTTGATACTTTGGCGAGGAATGGAGTTGATCATGGGCTCAAGTTCCATCTCCAGGCTCGGAGACAGCAAAGCATCAGATTGCTCAATCAGCTCGAAAATATGCAAACAAAATGTAAATTACAGGTTCCAATAGTAACAGAATCCTGTGTTAATTCCATTCTCTCTTTCAATTTAAAAATCTGACAAATTCTTCATTTGCATCTATTTAGCTGATTTGATCTCTGAAGTTCGAGTAAAAGTATTCTGGCTCTCCTTTCCCCTAAAAAAAAGAAAGAAAGAAAAAAAAATACTTATTTTAGGAGCAAAATTTCTGATCAATTCATACCAAATCAGGCACAAATTCATTAATTCTGCAACATATTAGGGAAATAATCAGAAATTCTGCATAAATAACTTGTATATAAACATAAGTGAAGAAAACATTACAAAAGAATTTCTGATTTATGTCTTCATATTTGTCATCAATTTTGAATGAAGGACATTTTCCTATTTGTAACTCTTTCCCACTAGTCAATGAATAACAAAATATTTAGTATAAATGCCTAGATGAGGGTTTGGATCTACCAATTTGGTATGGTATGTTTTTAGTTCTGGCAACAGTATGTGGAAGTGCATGTTCCATTTAGCTAGTTACAATAGCTATTTTGTAAAAAAAGATGTATGATTTGTGCAACTAGAAGGAATCCAGATATATTAAAAATACTCACTTGAGTTTTCTCCATGTATTTGCCAGGTAGCCTCTTTCTACATTTGTGATCACCTTGATACAAGTGATTGTTGTATTTCTTCTGGTTAGACCATGAGCTTTACCATTCCCCTCCTTCACTCCCTGACTTCATATCCAAATTACTGTTTCCACCAGGCCAGTGGATTGGCCTTCCACTCACTGCCTGAAAAAGTAGCAGAAGCAAAGTATCTCATCACATTTGAAAAGTACTTGGTTATGTATCTGAAAAGCTGTGAGCTGCAGAATTATTAATCTATGATTGAATTAAACTGAGCACCTGTTTTTAGAACAGGCATAGGCATGTTATGCTGACTGGTTTCTTCCTACAGCATGAATTTTCTTCATTGAATTCTTTAAATTGTTTTTAGCATATTTGAGATCCTGTCCTTGAGCCATTTGACTTTGCCCGTTAGTTTTCCCAAATGATTATTAATTATTATGACTGTACTTCACTGTTGTGCTATTTATTGTAGGCTACGTGCTGTGCACTACCTGGTGTAGACGCTGTGGAAAAAAACTGGAATTCAGAGATTAAAGAGTTAATACGGACTAGTTTTCAGGGCAAGGAACTCCAAGCTAAAGTTATTGAACAGAATAGAAATGTATCAAGTGAGTTGATATCAAAATTCTACAGTAGTTCTATTATATATTTCAAAATAATAATTAGCCAGTTGAGTTTTTTTAAATTTCAAATAAATTTTCTTAACATTATTGAAACATTTTGACTTGAAGTTTACTGTATTCAGGTTGTTCTTCCCCTAGTGGAAGTGAAGGTAGGAGAACTATTTTATTTTGAATCATGGATTTATTTTCTGAAAATATCAGTTTTAACATATAATTTCCTTAATTTGAGAGTTTTTAAATGCCTCTTATGAGCAAAATGTTATATCTGCATTAGCGATCATTATTCAAAATCAGCATTCTTTTTCTAGAGGGAAATTGCAGATAGTCATTTGAACTAAAGTTTCAAGTAGCCAATGAAAATTTTTTATTGTAATCTTAAGCTACTTAAATATTATGAATTGCAGAATATGTAAGTTTACTTTTTGTTCCTCCTAAGTGTATGAATCAGTTCTTTGGATTTTACAGATGTTTGTGAATTGTTAATATCATATTATAAATATGAGATTAATGACAACCTCTAAGACAGTTTGTTGTAGTACTTTTATGGGTCTTGGAGTAAGGATACTTGGAAAGGAGGATGGAGATCTTTTTTTTTTTTGAAATACAGTAGTCTGTATATGCAGTGCTCCAAAATCATTTGAAATTCATCTTGTTCCAAAGAAAGAACAATGTATTGTAGGAATTGCATGTGCCAAGATAGAGGAGAATGAGGATTATGCTTTTGAGTTCAGATATTACTGTAGCAAACTTTCCACATTATTACTAGAGCATGAAATGTATCATGTGCTCAGAACTACTCCGTTTATTCATCAATTCTACTTAGTACAGTTAAGACAGTATTTAAAATCCTTATCACTTAAGCATTTAAGAGATCACAAATTATTTTCATTTAACAACTTATGAATAAATGTCAAGTTGTTGTTTTGACCCTGCTTTTACCATACCCAGAGTGACTGAATATCTTGTCCAATTTCAGCTAAAGGAATTCATGGTCTGTTTTAATTGAAAGAAGTACTGCTCATCACAGAAACTAGCTATTTGACCAATAGCCCATGTTAGTATTTATTTTGCATGAATCCACTTCCCAGCCTCACTCCATCAATTTATAATTCACTTAGAATCATAGAAAAGTACAGTGCAAGCCCTTTGGCCCATCTAGTCTGTGCCAAACCATTTTAACTGCCACTCCCATTGACCTGCAGCTAGACCGTTGCCCTCCATACTTCTATCATCCATGTACCTATCTGAACTTCTCTTAAACATTGAAATCACCACTTGTGCTACCAACTTGTTCTACACTCTCATGACCCTCTGTGTGAAAAAGTTTCCCCTTGTGTTCCCCTTAAACCATTCACCTTTTGCCCTTAACCCATGACCACTAATTGTAGTCCCACCCAACCTCAGTGG